>NW_012267240.1:341272-437405 GCF_000151885.1 Dipodomys ordii | reverse complement strand
CGGCCGCGCGCCGTCCGGGCCCCGTCTGCAAACACATGCCCGAAGCTCAGCCGCGGCCCACCGTCGGCCCGCGCACGGCGAGCCCCTGGACTGGCGGTGCGGGGCCGCGCTGCACTCACCCGGACTCCGGGATCCGCTTGCTCTTCCGCTTCATTTCACCTGGCGAGGACATCTTTGGTACAGCGAAGCGACACAAACTTCCGGGTTCCGGGCACTTCCGCTCTCAGCCACACCCCGAGGCACAGGCCACGCCCGCCTCCAGCCGCCGAGGCCGCTCGAGAGCCGACGGCGTGTTCCCCCGCGCTGGGACCTGACGCTCGGCACCGCCCCACTGGATCGCCGGGGGCTGTCGGAGTGTGGCCAGAGTTAAGGCGTCGAGGGTTCTGACTTCGGCTGGGGCGCGGCGTGGTTCGGCGCGCTTGCCTGGCTCCGCCTAGCTGCGCCCCCTTCGGCCCTGGGTGGCCGGGGCTGGGCTCCCAAGCCGCCCGCCTCTCACTAGGTTCCCGATCCCGTCGGCGGCCGCCCCGTCCTGCGGGCCCGGCGCCGGCTTTAGGAGGACCTCGCGCTCCGCAGGCAGAACGCTTTGTTCAAACCCCACCCGTCCGGCGGAGACTTGGGGACGCGCACCGCATCGCGCCCCCGTGCTTCCGCACTGCACACCCGCGCACATCGCACATCCGCACACCGCACCCCCGGGCGCTGCGCCTGCCTAGCGTGAGCTGAACTGACCTTTACCAGGTGCGTTAGGGAACTGGATGCGGACCGCGTCCATCCCCGTCCATCCCCTTCCATCCCGCCCGTCCGGATCCGCGCCCGACCACGCCCGGTGGGCCCCACGGCCCGCACACCCAACGAGCACTTCCCGCCCGCGTGGCCTCCGGCTTCAGCCCAGCTTGAACACCAAGGCCCGGGTCACCAGCCGGGGCTGCTTGCACTCAGCACGTCCTACCTCGGCACCAGCGCGCCGGTGCGGGACAAGGCGTCGACGGGGTGGTTACCGTCTCCAAGGAGATGCGGGAGACCAGCGGACCAGGCCCTCAGGAGGCCGCAGGGATTCTTGCGGGAGGCCAGCCTTCGTGGAGCGGCCGCGCCCTCGCCAGTGGTCCGGGTGCAGATGGGTCTGCCCTTTCGTAAAGAAAGTCTACAGATGGGTCTGGCAGCCTCGCCCGCGCGCCCCAGGGCAGGGCACTCCCTCACCTGTCCACGCCGCCAGTCACCACAAGCCAGTCACCGCACGCCTGTGTGCTCAAGCGCTGCTCCCTTTAAACATTTCCTCATGGTTCAGGTTGGATGTTGTTTCATTTACACAATGAATCGATACCAGCCTCCACCCAACACACACACACAGGCTTTAATTCAAGGCCACATCACACATTTTTGGTTGGGTCTTCGTTGCTGTTGCTGGCTCATTAGGACATTTGTCTGCCCAGCCTGGCTTTGCATTGTGATCCTCCGATCTCAGCCTCCTCAATAGGATTACAGGCGATAATTGACACCGAGATTTCCACTCCCCAGACAGACAGGGAAATCCCACTCTTAGGGACAGCTCTGCAGCAAACTCAACTTGGCAAACTAATGTAAATAATTTAGATGAGCAGGGGTAAAATTAGGTGAAGCTCTTGTAGTGTAATGAATTTCCCAGATCCTTTGGAGCAGGTCAGAAGAAAGGCCACAAGAGCACTTATTCCAGCACAAGTTGGAATATGGAGAATGGTTTCAGTTGTAGACCCAATTAAGTTTGTGACCAGACACGAATGAAAACAATAAAGGTTAAGTTAGCAAGGTTATTAATCACCCTCCACAAGCCTTCCTGAAGCTTGATTTTGCCAGCGATGGGCTTGAACACAGGGCTTCAAGTGCTTTGTATTTATTGCCTATGGCTGTTGTGCTGTTACTTGAGCCACACTTCCAACCCTACTTTTTGTTCATTCATTGGAGATAGTCTCATGGGCTTTTCTGCCATGGTTGACTTCAAACCACAGTCCTCCAGGTGTCCGACATATGAATAGCTAGGATTACAGGAAAGAGAATTGGCTAATTGTTCTCTGTTTTAAGTGTGCAAATATGATTAATCTCCATCAAAACACTGGCTTATAAGAACACATGTTATCTATAACTTCCACAGCATTTTCAGTGGCCAGTATACTATGAACTCACTTTGGGAAGCACTGTTACACAGAATTGCAAACATAGTCCCTAAATTAACATTTAATTGTCTTGTAACTTACAGAACTTTATTTTCTTTAACATGAAAAGAGGGTTTTCTCTTAGTAAAAAGAAATCCACTAAATATTAAGACCAAAAAACTGTATTGTTAACTTTAGATAGTTTAAGGCCACATAATAGCTCTTCACCAGAAGTACATTAAAATCACTGGAAAGCCGGGTATTGGTGGCTCACGCCTATAATCCTAGCTACTCAAGAGGCTTGAGATCTGAGGATCGCAGTGATTCAAAGCCAGCCGGGGCAGAAAAGTTTGTGACTCTTATCTCCAATAAACTATTCAAAAAAAGCTAAAGTGGCACAGTGGCTCAAGTAGTAGAGTGCTAGCCTTGAGCACAAACTGGCTTGTGGACAATGCTCAGGCCCTCAGTTCAAGCCCCAGTACTGGTAAAACATTAAAAAATAAAACTGAAATCACTGGAGACCTTAAAAGAAACCAACAAACAAAGCTGGGTGTAGGGGCACAGGTCAGTAACCTCAGTGCATTGGAGGCTAGGGCAGGAGGACTTGAGTTAAATGCCAGCCTGGGAAACACATAACCATTTTCCTGTCTCAAGAAAAATGTTTTAGTGGGAAAACATTTTAATGTTCTTCTTTGGACAAGTCTCTTAAGTCATAACAAAAATATTTATATGCAATTGAAGCTTTCAGACAGCCTAAAATACCTACTTAACATGGTTAATGGATTTTTCTTTAGGGTTGCTAAGGATGGAACCTTCATGTAATATGTGTCACATACACATACATATGTGTGTGTATGTATATGTATATATATATATATATATATATATAGTCTAGTCATCACAAACTAAAATTACTTCATCTTTTAGAAACAAAAATCAAGGATTCACAAACTATGGCATTTTATTTCAGAGCCTTTGCTTACATTTGTACAATATATTACATAATTCTTCATGTTTGCAGAGCCTAATATATACTTTATAGCTTTTATTCTATAAGCTTTTTCTTCAACATTTTGCTGTCAACAAATCTTTACAGTCCTGTACACATTTGAATAACTTGAAACCATTTTCAACAAAATTAGTTACTGTAAGCACACACTACAAGACTGAAAATGCTTTTCTTAGAAAAGTTGAATGTAAAGAGTAAGGATTCTGACACGTTAGCATCTACAACAAAACGTTTCGAGAGTCTCAATGTCGTACTGCCAGAAACAAATAAAACATGCCAGCCCCATTCAAAAAAAGCACACAGAACTACAAGTAAAACAGTCTGTACAATAAAGGACTGTGTATTAACAGTGCCAGGTATTAAATAGCTTCAATGAACACATCCGCAATATACAAATGTCTTACAAAGGTGAGGAATTAAATACAAGTGCCAAACAGAACATAGATTGAATCATACAACATAAAGTCAACACAAGTGAAAACAATCTCCTGTTTGTTTTGGATTTTATACAAGGCATTTAACTTTATAGACCTACTACCCCAATTAGCTATTTATACTTAAAATAACAACCATCTTTGTTAGACAGGTCATATAATCAACCTTTAGCCACACTAGTACAGTTTGTTCCTGAAGTCTTTTTGTTGTAAGCTCATAATAAAATAAGCAATACAAATGAATTATCTGTATTTAAGGGAAAAGAAACATTTACAAGAAAACACAAAAATATAACTGTTATAATTCATTATGAATAAATATACATTTTGAACTGGCTACAATCTTTATACATCGTTTAAGATTTAATACAGTTTATTAGCCATTTTCTTTTTTCACACAATGTATTATATCAAAATTAAAAAAAAATACTGATTTATAGAAAAATGGCAAAGTACAGTAGTTCCATTCCAATTGAAGGGGCATGAAAAGCCACTGCAAAGACCTTTTAGCCTAATTCAAATCTGTAAACATGTGCAGTCTATTTTTTGTTTAAGAGAATCTTTAGTATTTGGTTACCAGGATTGATGTCTAATATCCTGTTAACTGCAGGTTTTGAATTTATTACATGTGCTTGACTTATACAATTAGAGCCACCATATGGTGACTTGCTTTAAAAAACAATTTGCTTGTACAAATGAAAATAGGTTATTTTTTTCATAAATAAATGGAAAAATATCAAATGTTCCAGCTTTAACAAAATACAAGGGAATACATATACAGTAAGTTATCTTAACATGTTCTGGCCCGCCCCTTACTCTGCTTACTGTATTGTCTCTACAGGCAGTGAAAAGCCTCCATTTGCCACAGTGGAAGGCCTTCAAGTTACCAGACACACAATTCCCAGACAAGTTGGAAACAATTATTGCTTGAGGAAAAGCAGTTCATTGTACTTTTTCTTCATAAAAAAGTGCACTTAAGTGCCAAGTCAGCTTTTCAAGAAACATTTTTTTTAAATATAAAATAGTGCTTGTCTGATTTTTTTTGTGCCACTGTGCAGTATAAAAAGACGTGGCCCCCAACAGCCAGTAAGTGCAAAGTGCTCTAGCAGATCTTGCTGTCACCTGCACTCAACTGACATTCCATTCTGTGACGTGCTGGACATGGATGGCTCTGCTAACGTTAGCATAACTGCAGCCGTTATTGAACTGGACGAAGGTGAAGAGGAGGAAGAGGATGTAGCAGCACCTAAGGAGACCAAGCCATGGATTTAGAAAGCATGCCTAACAATGGAAAAAAAGGAAAGCACTTTTTTGTTGTGTTTTCCAAAATCATTTAGCTTGGAAATAACTTTTTTCTTTGAACTACAAGCTTTATACCCTTTTTGTGTCTTTCCCTTTTGAGACAGGGTCTCATACTGTAGCTCAGCCTCACCTCCCAACTCAGGAGTCTCCTGCCACTGTCTCCAGAGTATACACCATAAACTAAGAGCAGTCAATTCTCATAATACCACACACACACAAAAAAAAGGGACCGCTAGTATATCTCAGACTTCTAGACCACGCCAAACTACAAAGAGAAATAAAGGAGAGCCAGGGATGCGTCTTTCATGGATCAAAATTGAGGAACAGGGCAGCAGGCATGGCTCAGTGGTGAAATGCTTGCCTAGTTGTTCAAGTGCCTGGGTTCTGTCCCCAGCACTGCCAAAAGAGGAAAAAGGGAAAGATGAAAGGAGGAAAATTGTAGATCCTGTTTATATAATACAATTTAAATATAGCCTTTGTTTTCTTCAACAAATACTAAAGGAGTTGTGAAATCAAACAGGACAAGTCTGTTAATTTCTCCCCTAATTTGTCTAGTTTTCTGCCACTGGAAGTTTTCTTATGAACACTTACTGTGAAAGAATGGGAGGCTCATGATGACTCATGTCTGTAATCTAGCTACAGAGGAGACTGAAATCTAGAGGATCACCTTTGAAGGCCAACTGAGGCCGAGAAGTTTACTAGATTCGATCTCCAAACCAACCAGCAAAAAGCTAGAGACATGGCTCAGTGGTACAGTGCTGGCCATGAGTAAGAAAGCTGAACAAGACTGCAAGGCCCTGGGTCTGGGAAGGTGGCTCAGTGGTAGAGCGCTTGCCTTGCAAGCCTGAGGCCCTGGGTTCAATTCCTCAGCACCACATAAGCAAAAAAAAAGCCGGAAGTGGCACTGTGGCTCATGTCAGTAGAGCGCTAGTCTTGAGCTGAAGAGCTGAGGAACAGCACCCAGGCCCAGAGTTCAAGCCCCATGACCGCCCCCCCCCCCAAACAAGAGTGCAAGGCCCTGAGTTCAAGTCCTAGTACTAGCTCCAAATAATGCTTTAAAGAACAATTGCAAATATTTATTGAAACAAATTAAACTTTAATACACAGGGCAGTTCTCTGCAGGAAAGAAGCATGGCTCAAAATGGACACTTACTCTTTTAGACTTCTGCTTCCCTCTGCCTTCTGTTGTAACTAAACAGCATATGCCCAAACCCTATGAGAACATTAACATGCTTTATGACTGTATTTGAAGATAGAAGGAAAGGCCCTAATAACTGAGACAGAACTGGTGTCCTTATAAAAAGAAGATACACTAGATCTCCCTGAATGCACAGTAGCTACATAAGGACATGGCAAGAAAATGGCCATCTATGATCAACCATAATTGGCTTCAGAGAAAGAAAACCTGCTGGCATCTTAGCTTGGAATTTTAGTCTCTAGAAATGTGAGAAAATAAAAGTTCTACTCTCTCTTTTTTTTTTGGTTGGTCGTGAGGCTTGAGGCCTGGGTGCTGTCCCTCACCTCTTCAGCTCAAGGCTAGCGCTCTACCACTTGAGCCACAGCACCACTTCCAGTTTTCTGGTGGTTCAATGGAGATAAGAGTGTCACGGACTGTCCTGCTCAGGCTGCCTTTGAACTGTGATCATCCTCAGATCTCAGCCTTCTGAGTAGCTAGGATTACAGGCGTGAGCCACTGGCGCCTGGCTAAGTTCTACTCTTTTAAGACATCAAGTCTTTAGGATGTCCTTTTAATATTTTAGCTTATTTCCTTGTCATTCAGGTCTCTATAAAAATGTCCTATTTGTAATCTAAAGTAACCTACTCAGTGGAGAAAGCTGTTACATTCTGTTGGTACAACTCATACAGCCAACAAAGGAAAATATCATGAAAGTTCCTCAAAAAAGTTAAAAATACAATTACCACATGACCCAGCATTCCTACAACTGAGTGGATACCAAAAGGATTTAAGGTAAGTATGTACAGGGACATTTATATCTGATTAATTCACAATAACTAAGGTATAGAATCACCCTAGGTGCCTGCCTGGTAATGAAAAAGTATAGGCATAAAAGGATGAAATCCAGTTATATGCAGCAATACAGATAAAACCAGCAATCACAATGTTAAGTAAGATAGACATAGAAAGACTAGTACGACATTATCTCACTCATTTGTGAAAACCAAGTTAGGCTCATGGATGAAAAAAGTAGGACAGTGGTTACCAGAAGTTGGGGAGAGTGTGGGAGAGTGGTCACACGGACAGATTAGGTAGTGGTTATAGTACTGGTCAGAAAGGAGTATGTCTAGACATACTCAACAATATTCTATCAATGAACACAAAATAGCTAAAAGATCTGAATGCTTTCTTTATTTCTGGTGCTGGTAGTGGGAATCGAACTCAGGACCTGGAAACTGTCCTAAGCTCATTTTACTCAGGGGTAGCGCTCTACCACTTAAGCCACAGTTCCACTTACAGGTTTTTTAGTGTTTAACTGGAGATAAGAGTCTTACAAACTGTCCTGCCTGGGCTGGCTTTGTATGGAGATCCTCAGATCCCAGCCTCCTGACTATCTGGATTATAAGGCAAGAGCCACCAGCACCTGGCTAAATGTTTTCATTTTAAGAAAAAGTGGTTAAATGTTGGAAGGTGACAACATAAATACCTCAAGTTTTAATTATCATACTATGTTTCATTAGAGGTGGAAGAATATCTGTTAATCAAAGTACTTTTAAAATAAAGTAACCTATTCAATTTGCTTGATAGTGCTTTCTACTATTTAAAATTGTCTTAGTCAAACTTTAGGAGCTTCATGATTTCAAATAATCTGTGTTACAGATGAGGAAAATAAAGTCAAAAACTTTTCTAAAGATAAAGGCTTATTCCAACAAAAAGGAAAAAATGCTTACTTTCTCTCTCTTTCTTCTTTAAACGCTTTCTCCTCCGATCAATGGAAGCTACTTCAGATTTTAATGACAGGTAATGCTTCCTGATTTCTTGCAGTTTTTCTTGAAGGATTGTGATGCGTTCGGCACTTGTCATATTCTCTAGGTCCGCTGTCAATGTAAAAATTTCATTACTATGTAAATTTTGAAAAAAATAGTGCAAAAAAAGAAAGAATATATAGTATGGTTGAGAAGTGACAGTGAGGCAGATAAAAGTTAAAGTCTTCACAAGATATAGGAGTGCACGTCTGGAATCCCAGCACTTAGTAGGTTAATGCAGGAAGATCAAGAATTTGGGGCAAGTGTGATCTACACTTCTAAATATTTGCCTCCCACATATTTACTTTCTATCCTGGAATGTGGCACATAATAAATGTGCAATGTCTGTTGAAGGAATATGCTCAGACTCAAAGACCTTATGACCAATGCTAGAATTTTTGATTGCTTCCCTTTTTCTGTGTGTGTATTAGAACTGGGACTTGAACTCAGGTACTTGAGCTCTCACTTGGCTTTTTCACTTACAGCTGGCTCTCTACCACTTGTCTCCTCTAATCCAGCATTTAATTTTTTTTTTTTTTGCCAGTCCTGGGGCTTGAACTCAGGGTCTGGGCACTGTCCCTGAGCCTCTCTGTGCTCAAAGCTAGGCGCCCTACCACTTGAGCCACAGCACCACTTTGGGCTTTTTATTTATGTGGTACTGAGGAATTGGAAGCCAGGGCTTCATGCAAGCTAGGTATGCACTCTTTACCACTGAGCCACCTTCCAGCCTAATTTTTTAAAAATCTGTTGATTAACTGGAAAGAAGAGTTTCATGGACTTTTCTGCCTCAGCTGGATTCAAACTGTCATCTTCATTATCTCAGACTTCTGAATAGGTAGGATTATAGGAGGTGTGAGCCAAGTGTGCAGGTTTGTTGTTGTTGTTTTTGCACCAGTCCTGGGGCTTGAAATCACAGCCTAGGCATTGTTCCTGAGTTTTTTTGCAAAAGGCTAGAACTCTACTACTTGAGCTACAGCTCCATGTCCAGCATTTTTTAAAAAAATAAGAGTCTCATGGACTTCCTGCCTGGGCTAGGAATGAAGACCAAATCTTGGTCTTCATTTCAGCCTCATGAGTAGCCAGTATTACACGTGTGAGCCACTAGCACCTGGCTTTTCTTTTGTTTTTTGACATATGGTCATATTATATAACCAGCCTGGCCTCAAAATCATGATCCTCCTTCCTATCTCTACCTCCTGATGCTGGAGTTATTTATGTGCCACAATCTATGCTAAAATTTCTAGTCATACACATAGTATTACTACAGCTTAAAAATTCATACTTAGCTGGGAAGCACTGTAATTAGACAACCTACAATTCCAGGTACTCAGGTGGTAGAGATGGGAGTACCCCCCTTCCCAATCATGGTCTGAGGTTGATCTCTGACAAAAATAAGTTAGACTATATTAAAAAAAATAACAAAAGGTGACCCTGTCCAAAACGAAATGTACTCTTGTTATGTAACTGTAACCCCTCTATACATCACCTTTACAATAACAAAAAAAAAATAAAAACCTGCCACTCTCACATTAGGCATATAACAAATGCTCTTGGTTAAAAAAAGAAACAACAAAAAAACCTAAAGCAAAAAATGTTTGAAGGGATGTGGCTCAAGTGGTAGAGACCTTCCTATTAAATTAAATCCTTAATACTACTAAAACAAATACAAGTGAAACAGGAGAGCAAAACATCAAAACTATATGTGTAAACTGGACACCAGTGGGTTTATGCCTACTCAGGAGGCTGAGATCTGAAGACTGTGTGGGAAAGCCAGACTAGGCAAGAAAGCCCATGAAATTCCCATCTCCAGTCAAACACCAAAAAGCCAGAAATAGAGCTGTGGTTCAAGTGGTAGAGCACCTAGCTTTGAGTAAAATTGCTCAGGAACACTGTCCAAGCCCTGAGTCTAAGCCCCAGGGCAAGGAAAAAGAAAATTCAGGCAGTGGCTCCCATGCCTACCACTGTGTAAGTAGGATGAAATATCTGCTGCCCGATGAGCAAGGTACTTTACTTACACATCTGAAAACTCCACTTGTAAACCTTGGGTAACCGATTAGTGGGTTCCTTGAGATCAGGGTCCTTATCCCCATTCTTGCCACATTTTCCAGGAGACTGTGTCCTTGCAGGAGATTTAGTACTATGGGCCTTCATTCCTGTGGAGACTGACTTGATTGGCTGAGTCTTTGTCACACTTTCACCAGCTGAAAGTTCTTCACTATCACTACTGTTTGCTGAAAGAAAAAGAAAGGGTATAGTAAACAAAAAGTTAGTAATAGAGTTGCCACTTATTACAGTAGACAACTTAAAATTAACTGAGTTTACTGACAACCTAATTAGAAAACCACACATGAAGACAGTTCTTCATGCAGTTAAGGAAAAGCAAAGCTTTGTTATCTAAAGTTGCCAGTAATAGTCTTATAAAAAATTAAAGACACACTACTCTTTCATTCTACTATGCAGACTGTCAAATATAAAGGGATTATATGATGGCTTTTTATTGTGGTAGAAACTTTCATTTAAATGTGGGCTATTTACATGCACACCTCCCAACTCCTTGAGAACATGATATTCAATAAATAATTCCTTGAGAAAAATACTCTCAATTTTTAGATGTATAATGAATTTCTTCTTAAGTAACTCCTAAGGTATAGCTTACTAAATCATCAGCCATACATAAAGAACCCAGAAGTCTCTGTAATAATTATGCCAATCCTGCCTTTGCTGATGATACTGCAGTGTAAAATGGAAATAGGTAACTTTGACAGCTTACCAGTGAATGGGTGGTAAGAATGCATCTGTTAGAGATTAGCTCTGTCTAGGTACATAATATTATTTTGTATTTCATCAGTTATTCTACTTTATTATCCTTAGAGAATGGTTAATTCATTCTGCTTTGCCATGAAACCCAATAGTTAAAATGAGAGAACACAATAGCTGTATCTCCCTGGATGTTGATAAATTAATTGAAGTGGTACCAGAATTTGAACTCAGGGACTTATACTTGTTCTTAGGTGTTCTAACACTTGAGCTATGCTCCTAATATAAATGGTGAAGACATAAAGACAAAAAACATTATAATGTTAAATTTTTTTTAACTATTCTATCAATTATACCAAGTACTTATCATTCCTCAACTACAATAGCCACCCTCCACAAAAAAATAGGCTCTGAAAACCTACAAAGTACTTCCAAGATAAGGAAAACACAAAGCAAGCACTTCTGGAGTAAAGAGACTCTACTCTTCTTTTACATCTGTCTCCCAGCCCCCCACTGCCTCTCTGACAGCTCTGGCAACTCCTATGCCACCCAAAGCTGGCCCCACGCTGTGCAGTGGCTGGTCTCGGCCCGCCTGTCATGGCCTTGCTGAGCACAGCCAACCCAGGACCCAAGGGATGCCATATTCACCGCCTGAAGTCATAGGGGCTCAGCAGAACCTCAGGGAGCTGGCCGAATAGCTTTTCTGCACTGCAGTGCAGCCAAGCGAGCTGCTAGCAAAGGTCAGGCAGTGGAGTGGCAGGAATCTCCTGGAAGAGCAGCAGGAGGTCAGTGTGGGATGCCTGAAAAACAATTCTTCACACATTTGCTACTTCTTTGTCTACAAAAGAGATCAGATGTGCTGCCCTCAGGAGAAATAGAGTATTACAATTTCTGCAAGCTGAGGACAAGGGTTACTGTTAGTTTTTAGTAAAATATACTTTGTACAAGCATTGTATGCTGCTTTTAAGGTCATATGGCAAGTTGCACTGGAAAGGAATGTCAGACTGGAATTATACCTCTAAAGCCACGTCTTCTCTGAAACAGGGTCTCACTATAGCCCAGGCTGGCCTGAAAGTTGTGATCCTGCTCCCTCAGCCTACTGAGCATTGGGTACAGGTGACATGCAGGCTTAAAGCTATTGTGATTGTTTACTTCTACGAAGATTCATGATTGTTTACTTCTTTGCAGATTTTGCCTTGAAGAATCACTAACCCATTTCACTGTAACAAAAGGTAAAATATGAGCTGAGTGCTAGTAGTACAGGCCTGTAACTTGTAGGGTAGAAGATTCTTATCTCCAATTAATCACCACAAGGCCAGAAATGGAGCTGTGGCTCAGGTGGCAGAGCACCAGCTTTGAGTAAAAAAGCTCCAGGACAGCACACAAACCCTGAGTTCAAGCCTCAGGACTTGTACAAAAACGAATCAATCAATCAAAACTGCAAAATATAGAGAAGCATGCCACAATGCATGGTGTATTTAATGAGACGTTAAAAAAATTGTTTCCATTATGCTAGATATTATTTTTAAAAAGACTATCTGATCATTCACCAGCAACTAATAGCAAGGCGGAATATTCCCTATTTGCTTAGAATTACTCTGGAAATTGCAAAGCTTTGGTGTGTGACCTTTCTTAGTGGAACTATTCCATAACCTCAGAGCCCACTTCCTAGTGAACTCTTCATTTCTGGGCTCTGAATCTGGGGTGGGGGGTGGTTCACACTTACGGCCTTTCCCCTTCTTTGCATTATTCACTGCAGTTGCTTTATGGCTTCGTTTCTGCTTCTTGGGTGGATTTCCTCCTCCCTGAGCATCTTTCACCCTCTTCTGGCCAGTGCAGGCTGTGACGGAGAAGAGTCAACGAAGACAAAATAGAATCAAACTAAGAACAGTTCCGAAAATGACACATTCTTCATGTGATATGTAAACCATCATAAAATTAACAGAAATCTCAAGCTGTCATTAATAGAGCCAAATTCTTAAATAGTAAACCTTAAAAAAATCTTTTTTTCTTTAAAGAAAAAAGACAATTCTGGGGGCTGGGAAGGTGGCTCAGTGGTAGAGCGCTTGCCTTGCAAGCCTGAGGCCCTGGGTTCAATTCCTCAGTACCATATAAGCAAAAAGAAAAAAGCTGGAAGTGGCGCTGTGACTCAAGTGGTAGAGTGCTAGCCTTGAGCTGAAGAGCTGAGGGACAGCACCCAGGCCCAGAGTTCAGGCCTCATGACTGGACCAAAAAAAAAAATATATATTTTCAGGAAAATTTTGGGAAAATAACTTTTTTTTTTTTGGTCGTGGGTCTTGAACTTTGGGCCTGGGTGCTGTCCTTGCACTCTTCAGCTCAAGGCGAGCGCTCTACTGCTTGAGCCACAGCACCACTTCCGGTTTTCTAGTGGTTTATTGGAGTAAGAGTCTCACGGAGTTCCTGCCCGGCCTGGCTTTGAACCGTGAGCCTCAGATCTCAGCCTCCTCAGTAGTTAGGATTACAGGCGTGAGCCACCAGCACAGGGCTGGGAAAAAAACTTTTAAGCCAGATCTCAGTATCTTTCTTGGAGTCAGGGTCTCCCTGAGCAGTCAGTCCCTTCTGGCCTGGAAGTCACTATGTACCCCAGGCTGGCTACATCAACCATAGATAGACCATATCTCCTTAGGGTCAACTAAAACTCTGAAGCGAGTATATTAAAATCTGATGTTATATGAAATACATATCCTTTAAAGCTTTCTATTCAATGGAAATGCATGTTTTAAATCAAAATTTCAGGTTAGAAAAATACTTACTTTTAAAGACACGTAAATGAGTGGTTCTAAGAAAAATAATGAAGAGTACAGCTCTGGCATCATCAGAAGGCCCTACTAGTTTTAGAAAGTGCTAATTTGAATGTCCACTTTTAACAACGTCATGGAAAAATAAAAAAGTATTTTTATACTTTATAACATATACAATGATCCTTCAGATTTGGACAATGCATCTAAGAAAGCATCAAATTCCTTCACAAACTCACACAAGTAAGGCTCAGTCAGTTTGACAAAGTTTCCCAAGGAAAGCATGTCTAGACTACTGCTCCAATCCACTGCATTCAGTATTTGATAAAGGATTGAGGGGGTGAGGTCTGTCAATTATTAACCAAAATGTATGTGAGGTTATC
Source organism: Dipodomys ordii (assembly GCF_000151885.1). Classification (NCBI taxonomy): domain Eukaryota; kingdom Metazoa; phylum Chordata; class Mammalia; order Rodentia; family Heteromyidae; genus Dipodomys; species Dipodomys ordii. The sequence continues at coordinate 423,653 of NW_012267240.1, read as the reverse complement.
CATTATAAATGCAAAACAAGGCTTCAGAAATGGAATTAAGCTGCTCATGCCACAAAGTCAACTATTATATATAATTCATTTTCAAACAGTTTTGACTTTGGGTCTGAGTTCAAGTTCTATCCACTGGAAATGTCACAGGAAATTCATATAAGCAGTATTAAAAGCTTTTAAATTCAACTCATTATCATTATTCAAAGGACCACATAAGCATATTACATAAGCACCTACATTACAACAAACACTGTGAAGCCATTAAGACTTTTAACAGGGGAAACCCCAAAATTTCGTCTGTGTAATTTTCCTTCCTCACCTTTTTCAGGATGTTCAGGTTCCTGCTGATTGCTACTACTGGAACTCACGCTGGCATCAAAGCCTGCTGGTGAGCTATTTCCCTCTGACTGGAGGTCTTGGAGCTCACCTACAACACTATCCACCTCAATTGTGCTGTCAGTTTCACTCTTGATACTTCGAACCTCTTCTTGGCTGGGAGCCAGGGGCTCTGATACTGTGACAGAAGACTGCTGCTGACTGGCTTCTGTTACAGTGACGGATGAAGGCGATTCAGGTGTAGTAGGAGGGGTATTGAGCACTGAATTGCTGCCACTACTCGGAAATTCAGACTTTCGATCACTGACATCGACTGTCTTTTCTTCAATGGGCTTAGTGTCAATAGTGGCTGGTGGCAGCTTCTCTAGCTCTACACTAGGGGAACAACTCTCCTCTTCAGCCACAGTCTGCAGGGACTCCTCTGCTGCCCCTTCCTCTGGGGCAGGATGGGGTGGGGATGCTGCAGCCTCAGTATCAGAGTCTGAAAACAGCTCCTTAAGTGTTTTCTTAGGCCACTGTCCCTGAATACTTGACCAGACATCTTTTCGATCTTTAGCCCTGCTGTTTTGAAGTCTTTCATCAGAGGTGTTTAAAAGTTTTATTCTTTTTTCTGCCACTTCTGAAAATCCTGAATAGAAACCAGTTGCCCGTACAGATTTTCTTTTTTCCTCCAAACCATTGTATTTCTTGGTTGGTGTCATCTTTGCTTTTGATTTTTCCTCTTCATCTTCATCTGAAGAACTGTTACTGCTGTTTTCTATGCAAAGTGATTCTTTACTCTTTGCTCGCTCTTCCTTCTTGCCAGGTGATCCAGTTTTTAAATATTCTTCTGTATTGCAATACCTTCTTTTACCACGTTTTATTTGTGGCTTTGAAGATTTATCTGCTGTATCCTTTTTAACATCCTTTCTCTTTTTTGTGACTTCATCATCCTCTTCAAAATCAGTATCTTCAGAGATTCCTTCTATATCTTTTCTTAATCTTTCTGGAGATTTTGATTTGGATATTACCAAATCTGACTGTACTTTGTTTTCTTCTAGCAAAGAGGGGCTATTATTCTGCTCTTCTTTTGCAGTAAGTTCATTTCTGGTGTGGGTCAAATGGTCCACCTTGGATTCTTCTTTGCCATTCTCATCTATATCCTGAGCACCTCTATCATCTTCCTGCTCACTGTCCTCGGCAGAACTTTCAGAGGCTAGAAAAGAGGGGATAGGTGAAGATGAGCCAGATAGGAGCACTAGTAATGTCTTCATGTGCTCAGGCATTATGTTTAGAGCTACCCCAAGTATCAAGCTTTTACCTTGCTTGAGGAAATTGAGTTTCAAAGTGGTTAAGACACTTACTTGACATAGGATCATGGTGATAGTTATACCATAAATTCTTTTGCCAAACTCATCCAATAATAAAACATAAAAAACATAAACTTAATTTTAGTAAAACATAGCTCTCTCTGTATGAGAATGTAAGAACCTTCAGGAAATAGTGTTTGAAAACTAAATCACTACAGCAGCCAAACATTCTAACCAACAATAAGCAATGAATAAAGGATCAGAAAATAAAAGTATAAGAAATTTTAGGAAAAAACTGATAGAATGAATTAAAAGCCAAACACAATTGTGGCAGATAAGGCATATTAGAAGAGTACCATGTAACAACAAATGAAAAAAAGAACAGCGGTCAGGCTCTGTGGCTCACATCTGTAATCCTACTAATGAGGCAGAGATCAGGAGGATTGCAACTTGAGGTTATATAGCCTGGGCAAAAAGCTAGCAAGACCACATCTCAATCAATAAAAAGGCGGGAGATGGTGGCATGCAACTATTATCCCAGCTACGTGGAAAGCATGAATAGGAGGACCAAAGGCCAGGCTGGCCTGGGCAAAAAAATGACCTATTTTTAAAATTAATTTACTTTATTGTTATTATATTATTATAGAAGTGATATACAGAGATATTACGTTTACATGAGTCAGGTAATGAGTACATTTCTTTTCTTAATTGGTGAGAGGGCCTGAACTCTGGGCCTGGGCATTGTCCCTCAGCTCTTCAGCTCAAGGCTAGCACTCTACCACTTGAGCCACAGCACCACTTCTGTTCTGGCTTTTTCTGCCTGTGGTGCTGAAGAATTGAACTCAGGGCCTCATGCATGCAAGGCAAGCACTCTACCACTAAGCCACCATCCCAGCCCGGTATATTTCTTTTCATAGTGTCTTCTATTACCTCACTCTCTCCTGGTCCTTCCCTCCCACCTCTACACATGAGTTGTATAGTTCATGTTCATCAATGTCCAGTGAACTCCACTATTGCACTTTCTCACCCTTTTTCCCTCAAGTTCTGCACCTTCCTCCCAACCCTTCCGAAGATGTACTCTAAAACAAGACAACAAAAGCAAAAAGGGTTAACGGCAGGGCTCAAACTGCAGAAGTGCCTGCCTAGCAAGTATGAGACCCTGAGTTCAAACCCAAGTAAACAGAAAAAGACAACAAATATAGGCCAAAACAAACAAACAAAAAACACACAAAAAATGCATGCAAGAAAACTGCCCAGAGCACACATAAAAGTTCCTAGAGGGGCTGGGAAGATGGCTCAGTGGTAGAGCGCTTGCCTTACATGCCTGAGGCCCTGGGTTCGATTCCTCAGCACTACATAAGCAAAAATGAAAAGAGCCAGAAGTGGCGCTGTGGCAAGTGGTAGAGTGCTAGCCTTGAGCTGAAGAGCTGAGGGACAGTGCCCAGGCCCAGAGTTCAGGCCCCACAACCAGACCCCCCCCCAAAAAAAAACAACAACAAAAAAGTTCCTAGAATAAGGGAGGTTAGATAATACACCCTAAAGGTGAAACCAAATCCATAAAAGGAATATCTCACTGTGTAATTTTAAGACATTAAAGATAAAGACTCTTTAGCTACGTGAGAGGCTGGGATTTGAGAATTGCCATTCAAAGCCAGTCTGGGCAGAAAAGTCTGTAAGACTTACACTAAAATAATCAGATGTGGAACTGTCAAGTGGTAGGGAGCTAGCCTTGAGCAAAACAGCTCAGGGACAGTGCCCAGGCCCTGAGTTCAAGCTCCAAAGACTAGTACCAAAAATGTATAAATAATAGACAAATAAAGACAAAGTAAAGAAAGAAACAATAAAACATACAAAGAATCAGCAACTAGATGAGGTGCTGTACTTTAAATGTCCTCTCCAAAACTAATGCTGAAGTTTAACAGCTACTATGCCGTACTGTAAAGTACAACTTTTAAGAAGGATTGAGCTTCATGAGGGCTTCAGCCTCATGAACAGAGTTTAATGCTGTTCCCACAGGAGAGGGCTAGTTACTGTCTCTCGTTAAGTGTCCTCTGGTGCTCCCCCACCAGGGGATGTTCTTGCTACTTACAGCAAGGCAGGAAGACTCTTACCACTGAACAGCTCAGCCTTTATAACCTTGCAAATAAAACGTCTTTCCTTTATAAGTTACCTCATCTGTGGCACTTTGTTATAGCATTAAAAAACAAGACTAAAACCATAAATACAGGTATTTACACTGAGTCTCCAAATACTTCCCCTTACTTCTCCTCTGCTATATTAATCATTATTTTCCTGTCAGTACCAGGGCTTGACCTCAAGGCTTCAAGCTAGCTCAGCTTACTAATTCATAGCTGGTACTCTACCACTTGAGCCATGCCTCCAGCTCAGTATCTTGGTACTTAAGTGGAAATAAAAGTCTCAAAGACTTTTCGCTTGGGGTGGCTGCAAACCTCTTCTCCAGGTCTCAGCCTCCTGGGTAACTTCTGTATTTGAGTATGTATGTGTGCACACACAGATGCATGTGTAAGGGCCAGTCCTGGGGCTTGAACTCAGGGTCTGAGCACAGCTCCTAGGTTTCTTTGCTCAAGGCTAGCATTCTACCACTTGAGCCACAGTTCTACTTCTGGCTTTTTGGTATTTAACTGGAAATAAGTCTCACATGGGGCTGGGAAGATGTCTCAATGGTAGAGTGCTTGCCTAGCATGCATAAGGCCCTGGGTTAGATTCCTCAGCACCACATAAGTAGAAAAAACTGGAAGTGGTGCTGTGGCCCAAATAGTAGAGCACTAGCCTTGAGCTGAATAGCTGAGGGACAGTGCCCAGACCCAGAGTTCAAGCCCCATGACTGACAGAAAAGTCTCACAGCTGGCTTGATCCTCAGATCTTAGCCTCCTGAATAACTAGGATTATGGGAGTGAGCCACCTGCACCTAACTTCCTGTACTTAATTTTTTTTTTTTTGGTCGTGGGACTTAAACTCTGGACCTGGGTGCTGTACTTCAGCTCTTCAGCTTAAGGCTAATGCTCTACCACTTGAGCCACAGCGCCACTTCCAGTTTTCTGGTGGTTTATTGGAGTTAAGAGTCTCATAAAAAAAAAAAAAAAAAGAGTCTCATGGACTTTCCTGCCTGAGCTGGCTTTGAACCGTGATTCTCAGATCTCAGCCTCCTGAGTAGTTAGGATTATAGGTGTGAACCAGCTACCGTTGCCTAGCTGTACTTAATTCTTCATCTATTAAAAAATGTGTTCCATTAAAAACAGGAATACAGGCTGGGGGGAGAATGAGCAGTTAAAAACAAAGGGAGCCGGGCAACAGTGGTTCACACCTATAATCCTTGCTACTCAGGAGGCTGAGATTTGAGGATCTGCAGTTCAAAGCCAGCCTGGGCAGGAAGTATGTGAGACTCTTATCTCCAATAAAACACTAGAAAACCAGAAGTGGTGCTGTGGCTCAAGCGGTAGAGCACTTGCCTTGAGCTGAAGAGCTGAGGGACAGGGCCCAAGCCCAGCGTTCAAGCCCCACAACTGACCAAAAAAACAAAAACAAAAACAAACAAAGGGAATTCCAGGAACTAAAGATCCCTAGAATGCTATTAGAGGTTCTCCCATCCATCCATCCATATATCCAAACCTGTTGTCTGCCTGCCTGCATACATGTGTGTATGCCAGTCTACCTACCTACCTACTTAGCTACCTATCTAGCTATCTATGTGTGTACACATTTAGGTACCTACATATACATGTACATATGTATCCATCCATGCTGAGAATCAATATCATCTCCAGATGTATATAATGATATTGCACTAGATGTATAAAGAAACAAACTAACACACACACACACACACTTTTTTTTTTTTTGGTCGGTCATGGGGCTTGAACTCTGGGCCTGGGAGCTGTCCTGCGCTCTTCAGCTCAAGGCAAGTGCTCTACTGCTTCTTGTTTTGGCTATGTGCTGATAAAATTCTAATTCTGTTCCTGATCTGTGGTTCCTTTAGCTGACAAGGTCCTGCAGAAACATTTTGCTCGACTTCTGAAAACTGAAGACAAATCATGCATGGTACACCTGCAATCAGAGAATAGCACAGAACAACCTACAACTTGGACTAAGCATTTTTCTCCTCTGGTAATCCACTACGACTATGTCAGGTATCTTAACTGTGCAGAGGCCCTCAGTCTTCCAGAATTCACTTATAACCCCATACTCACTTTTATAAAACTCTCAGAGAAGCCAAACCCGAAATAAGAATGATCTAGATCTCTATTCTAATAGCACACTAAGGGAAGCTTCATCTAAGCTTTATTACAAAGGGGAGTTTATTGTCTGACACTTTTTGATTTTTGAAAGTTAAATAATATCCTCTTTGGAATACATACACACATATACATGTATATATATTATTCAATTGTAAAGAAAAGTAAAGTGGGGGGCTAGGAATATGGCTTACTGGTAGAGTGCTTGCCTATCATACATGAAGCCCTGGATTCTATTCCTCAGTACCACATAAACAGAAAAAGCCAGAAGTGATGCTGTGGCTCAAGTGATAGAGTGCTAGCCTTGTGCAAAAGAAGCTCAGGAACAGTGCCCAGGCCCGAGGACTGGCAAAAAGAAAAGAAAAGAAGAGAGGAGAGAGGAGGTGAGAGGAGAGGAGAGGAGCAATAACTACATAAAAGGCAGAATAGTAATAATTTCTGGGAGGAAATAAAAGAATTATTCACAACTGTGGGGTCATACTAGTGTGCAATGTTACTATCACTCTATAAGTCATATATGTATACAAATATTTTCCATATACTATTCTGCATAAATTAGGAATTTTTTGTTGTTTTTGTTGTTGGTTGTGGGGCCTGAACTCTGGGCCTGGGCACTGTCCCTCAGCTCTTCAGCTCAAGGCTAGCGCTCTACCACTTAGGCCACAGCACCACTTCCTGTTTTTTCTGCTAATATGGTGTTGAGGAATCAAACCCAGGGCCTCATGCATGCAAGGCAAGCACTCTAGACCACAGAGCGACCTTCCCAGCCCTAGGAAAATTCTTTAAACTGACTTTAGAATATTACATATAGTTAGGTTTGTATAATAATAAGTTCATGGGACAAGTTACTTTACATTCAAAATGAATTTAAGGAGATACCTTCTTTTACTTTATTTCACATATCAGATTTTCCTCCTGTCTCAGACTTAGTAAATCCCCCTTTCTAGCCCTTACTGCCTGTTTATTTATTTAGCCAGTACTGGGGGCGGGGGGGGGGAGGGGAGAGGAAGGTGGGCTTAAACTCAAGTGTCTTCTGCTCAGCCTGGCTTCTCATTGGTTAACTGGACATGGACGCTCACAACAGGTTTTACTGTCTAGGCTGGCCTCCAGTCACAATTCTTAGATCTCAGCCTCCTTAGTAGCTAGGACTAGAGCCATAGGCACTCTGCTTGTCTTTTTTATTTAATACTCTAATCTGTCTTGTTAACTGTGCCATCACAAACGAAATCATATTAATCACGAAAAAGCAAGGTTTATATTCCTTACAAACACCTGGCAATACAGTTTTACAATCTGATACAGTATAATACAATCTTATCATGGCAACCGACAGGCTAGCACTTGAATGCTTTAGATTGAATACTAAATTTTAACTAACCACTCAACCAGTGGTAATTTTGGGGGGGGGGCGGGGAAGGATGGGGGGGGAAGGTCAGCCATGGGGCTTGAACTCAGGGCATGGGCACTGTCTTTAGACTTTTCACTCAGGGCTCTAGCACTTTACCAATTGGAACCACAATGTCACTGCCAGTTTTCTGGTGGTTAATTGGAGATAAGAGTCTCACGGACTTTTCTGTCCTGGACTGACTATGAACCGTGATCCTCAGATCTCAGCCTCCTGAGTAGGATTACAGATGGAGCCACAGGCATATGGCTCAATGGTCAATTTTATTTCAAGTAAAACAATCAACAAAATTCTGGTTAAAAAAAAAATCCAACAATGTCATTGAATTACCTTTAAAGAATTTAATTTCTAGAAATTACAAACAATTGAATGCAGCAAAATGTCTGTTATACTTACCTTGAAGTCCATTAAGGATGGAAGTGATTTCTATGGATTTAATATGAGCTGTGTCAGAATTTCTGGCATCAGCAAGATCCAGTTTGGATACCATTTCGGGAGATGGATTTGTCTGAAATGGGGGTTTTGACAGGCGTCGAAGTTTACAGTTTTTAGGAGAATATTTTTCATCTTTATCTTTTTCTTTGTCCAATTTATTCTAGGTTAAGAGAAGATGGGAAGTATTGTATGTTAGCCATAATTCATTATAACACATTTGTAATATTAATGCCATCGTAAACACAAAGCTGTAAAATATTTTGTCAAGTATTTAACTGAAAACAGATATAAAAGCCTTCAAAACCATCATGGGAGCTGGATTGGTGGCTCACACCAGTCCAGGAGGACTGCGATTTGAGAATCTTGGTTTAAAGCTAGCCCAGGGCAGACAAAATCAGGAGATTCTGATTTCTTATTAACAAGCAAAAATCCAGAAGTGGAGGTGTGGTTCAAGTCATACAGCACCAGCCTTGAGTGAAAAAAGTTGAATGAGATCTCAAGAGCAAGAGTTCAAGCCCTAGTTCTGGCACAAAACACAAAACAACCAACCACCAACCCCAGGTGGTTTTTGTTTTTTAAATTTAGCAAAAGAACTGTAGGAGTAATTTAGTAGTAGGGATAAAAGTAGCAATCAGACAGGAATTAAAATTAGCAAACACATACTTCTAATAATTTGTGCTAAATTAAAGCACAATAGGCTCAAAAGAAATATTCATGCACACAAACATAAAAACAATTTCAACCTGCTTACCTTAAAATTCAACATTCTAGTTATAATCTGTGGCTTGGAATTACAATGTTAAGTACTTCCACTCAAAAGATGGGAGAAACTTTAAACAAATGATCTGTTGTGAAAAGCAAGGCAGGAGACTACTGCCACTTCAGTGAATGACTAGTTTTCCAGATAAAAATGTGAATTTTTTTCCAATTCTGTTTACAAATAGAAGGAGGGTGGCTAGTGTATTTCCTGGAAACTATAGTTTGTTTTAAAAAGAATTTATAGTAAGAAGTATAAGCAAGCTCTGAAGTATAAGTTTGCAATCAACAATGCCTAAGGTCCCTCTACATAGACTAATTTGAGTGACATTTCACACCTGTCCTGAGGATAGGACCTAGGAGGCACCCTCTGGACACACAGGACATTCATTCCTTACATGGCAGACATGTGTTAGTTAGGACACTGACTCCCCAGGTGCAGCCCTGGCCCAGCAACGTGAGCATTTGCTAGGAAGTTGTTAGAAACACGAGCCTTTGGAACCAACCTCAAATCTACTAAATCAGAACTGCTGAGGATAGAACCACGAAATACAACCTCCAGTGAATTGTCCTGTCCAAATGGTTCTGACAAAGGCACAAGGGTGAGATCCTTTACCTTAGAACCCTCAGGTGTAATTCTCAGAACACAGACTAATATTAATTCCAGCTCTTCCACCACTCCAGTGTTTCATCTCAGAGTCAGCATCTACTATGCATGCTGAAAGCTGAGATAACTCACTATAGTCCAAGCTCAAAAAAGGGCTTTAGGTACCTGCAGAGGATTTTTCTACAGTAGTGGCTCTCAACAAAGATGAGACAAAGTGACAGAGTGATAGGCATAGGCATTGTCAGAAGACACTAGGAAGCCTTTGTAAAACACACGTGCCTGTTTCTTGTAATCAAAATTTTAATATATCCAGAGGTTGTCAAGAAGTGAACTGAAGAAGTATTAAGAAAATATAACATTATAATATTGCTTTCTCCCTCATCTCTTCTATCCTTTATCTTGGAAATACCCAATCTATATTTTGCTTTATAAAGACTGGCTGCTGGGCGCCGGTGGCTCACACCTGTAATCCTAGCTACTCAGGAGGCTGAGATCTGGGGATCAGGTTCAAAGCCAGCCTGGGCAGGAAAGTCCGTGAGACTCTTATCTCCAATAAACCACTAGAAAACCGGAAGTGGCGCTGTGGCTCAAGTGGTAGAGTGCTTGTCTTGAGCTGAAGAGCACAGGGACAGCACTCAAACCCAGAGTTCAAGCCCCAAGACCGGGGGAAAAAAAAAAAAAAAGACTGGCTAATGCCATATACACATGTACATACACGTACGTGTACACACACACACATACAAGCTTGTATAGTATATAAAATCAATGCTTAAATACAGTGAAGACTAGGAAGGAAGTCTTGAGTTAGGCTATTGATCACTAAAAACTTAAAAACATGGACCCAGCTTTACAGTGAGAAAAGAACAAAGCAGCCAAGGAGAAAGCATTCCCCCCTGTGCCCAGCAAGGGAACACCTGGCAGCTCCTCTCTGAGCATTTTGGAAGACTGAGATTGAGAAAAACTGTTAAAGCACTGAAAAGACAAAAAAAAAAAAAAAAGAAAAAGAAAACAAAAAAATAAACCCCTCTAACAATTACTTAATGGTCTATTTTTTTAAATTTTTTTTTGGGGGGTTGGTCATGGGGCTTGAACTCTGGGCCTGGGTGCTGTAGCTCTTCAGCTCAAGGCAAGCACTCTCCCACTTCAGCCACAGCACCACTTCTGGTCTTCTGAGTTGTTTATTGGAGAGTTAAGTGTCTCACGAACTTTCCTGCCCAGGCTGGCTTTGAATCACTAATGATCCTCAGATCTCAGCCCCTTGAGTAGCTAGGATTACAGGTGTGAGCCACAGGCACCCTGTTAACGGTCTACTTTTTAATCAAATCATTTAGAAAGATTTAATCTCTGAGTGAGGAATAGCTACAAATATAAATTAACATTGAGTTTACCTGTTATTAATTGAATTTATTAGATCCCTATGGTATCTCCATCACATATGGTTAGGAGGGTCTTAGGAACATATCTGGCTTCCTGAACGGAAAAACTCCCTCACCCCCCAGCCACTCTGCTTTATGACTCCTAGCTGAGGAATAAAGGCACAGGAAAGGGGAAAAGGAGGTAAGTGAGATCTGGGTCCCACAGAACAATGGGACTAAAGATCTCTCAAGAGTTAGCACTGCTTCTAAAATGTTTTCCACAAACTGACAAAAGTAAGTGTAACAGGGTTTAGCATTGGCTAAATCTGTTACTCTGGGGGCCTAACACTAATAGTAGTATTAGCACACATATTTACTTGCATCATTTTCAAGGAAAAGCTCTTTAATTAACATCTAGTGGTATATAACAAAATCAACACTTACCTTTATTTTCTTTCTATGTTTTATCTTTGGTACATTCTTATCGGCGGGTCTTACTATTTTGTCTGCTTTAATCCATTCATCATATCTAAAATTAAAAGAAATGAACATAAATATGCAAAACATATACCAAAGAAGAAACTACTGCCAAAATACTCCTCCGATTTGTATACGAGTCCTAACATTTTACAACAGGGAGTCTTAGTGAGAGCACCTGCCTGATGAATAGGTAGCAAGGCCCAGAGGAAGAGCTGGGATGCCCTGCCCCAGGTCACAGAGTTAGCTACTGGCTGAGGCAGAACCTCTGACTTCTTCCAGATTCACTTCCCATTTTCAAAGCTCCAAAGAACAGAAATTTAATCTGTACCACAAATATTAAAGAAACCACAATAGTCTGTACAACACTGTTCTTTCTGTTCTTAAGTATCAGGCAGGCAATTTGTTCTCTCGACCTGTCAAGAAGCTACCACCAAAGGTGACATTGTCCAAAAAGAAACGTACCCGACTTATATAAATGTAATCCCTTTGCATATGACCTTTATAATAACAATGAAATAAAAAAATAAAAATAAGATTAAAAAGGAAAAAGCCACCACAATGTGCTACTCTGGTTATCAACAGCAGCACTTCATTACAGAAAAACTATGTTATAACTTATGTCAATGCAAAATAACCTAGAGAAAATGCTTATAAAATATTTGACAAACATTACTCTGCTAAGTTTTCAGTACTCTGAGATGCTTTCTTCTATACTGATAGATTGCTGGGAGTCAACAGAGCTGTGATGACTTCTCTATTCAGTGCTGATAATCTTTAGAATTGTATGAGTGCACTCATGTGCCAACTTAGGGCTTGAACTGAGGGCTTGGATACTATCCTTTAAGTTTTTTCACTCAAGGCTATAATGCCCTACCAAGTATTTGAGCCACAGCTTCACTTCTGGCTTTTTGGGTGGTTAACTGGAGGTAAGAGTCTCATGGACTTTCCTGTCCAGGCTGGCTTCAAACTACGAACTTCAGATCAAGATCCTGAGGAGGAAGGATTACAGGTGCCTAAGCAATCTTCAGGGCATTACAGTTGATTACTACTAACTGCAATGAGGCTATTGTTTATAGAGAAAAGAAAAACAGTATATTTCTGTAAAAACTAAGCTAAAAAGAAAAATGACATTAGTCATTTCCTTTTTTGTGTACTGAAGTTATAAAAATTGGACTGAAGTTTCATTGCTCATACAACATCTATCTACCAAGTATATGAAGTCCTGAATTCAAACCCCAGTGGAGGAGTTAGAGGAAAGGGAGGGAATAAATGAAGGAGGGAAGAAAAAAGAAGAGAGAGGGAAGGAAGAAAGAGAAGGAAAGCAAAGGAAGTAGGAGAAAAGAAAGAAATGTTTATTATGGATAACAAAAAAGACATTTTTAATTCTCTAGAATGTGAACCTGAAAAAGAGGTTGTAAATTAAAATGTCCTGATTATTAGAGATTAGGAGGCTGAGGCAACCTAGGAGTTCAAGGCCAGCTTTGCAATATAAGACTCTATTCTCGCCGGGCGCTGGTGGCTCACGCCTGTAATCCTAGCTACTCAGGAGGCTGAGATCTGAGGATCGCGGTTCAAAGCCAGCCCGGGCAGGAAAGACTGTGAGACTCCTATCTCCAATAAACCACCAGAAAACCGGAAGTGGCGCTGTAGCTCAAATGGTAGAACGCTCGCCTTGAGCTGAGGGACAGTGCCCAGGCCCAGAATTCAAGCCCCACGACCGACCAAAAAAAAAAAAGACTCTATTCTCAAGACAATAACATGTGTGAGGATATATACTTTTATGAGCATATACACACTTACATGGAATGCTAAGCTAGTATCATTACCAGTGCCCAGGTAATATTAGTGGATGAAAATTAATTACTGTGTCTTTCAATTCCAATTATCAACAATACTAGTTGTAATTATTCCTATACATGGAACCTGATAACCTAAAACTGCTAAGGAAAATATTCTTGAGGTATATACATGACTAATCTAAACAAATCTGTTGAGATCATCTAACATCAACTAGTGAACAGACATGAAAGAACACACCCATGATCTCAATTCGATGAACTTCTACAAGTCTTAAAGACGCTCCCTGATCTACATAATATGAACTAACTAAACCAAGTGATCACAAATTTTAAGACTACATAAGTTGAAGGTAGGGCTGAGAAGAGAAAAATGGAGGAGAAGCACGGAAGGGGTAGCATTGATCAATATGCACTGTAATCATAACCTGACATATGAAATTGTAACCTTTTTGTACAGCTACTTAAAAAAGTTATAAGACTATCGGATTAAGAACTGTGTGGATGTATTTGCTTGATAAACACCTCTGATGTAATGGTTCTGGGTAGTAGGTGTTCAGCAATGAGGATTCAAACATACTTCTAGCTCCTAAGAACACACAGAAACAATATAGACATTCTGAAAGCACAATTTTAAAAGTTAAATACCGATACAAAGCAGACACCATTCAGAGACCACTTAATTCTTGCTCTCACCAGAGAAAATAAGAAATTCTAAAGAGAAAACCTTATGACTTTTGTTTGGAGATACTGGCAAGTTATCTAAGAAATCACTTAACAACAATAAAAACAGCAAAATACTAGTCAAGCAGACACACTAAACAAAATGGTTAATACACCTACATTTAGCTCAAACTTTGCTTCTTCTGCAACCCAACTTTCATAGAAATATTATTTAGCAAGCAGTAATACAAACCTATACCCTTAAGGACTTTTTCAAAATAAATTACATGCAATGTTACATACTTTATAAAATTCAGATAAAAACAAATGATATATTACTTTAAAATCTACTACTTGAAATGCACACATTATTAAAGATAAAACCAAATGACAAACCATTAAGATATTAAGATCACCTATATTTAAACGATTTTAAAAATCATTAATAGTAGTTAATACGCATTTTACATTTTGCCTTGATTTACACACAAAGTTAATGTATTACAATATAATTAGCTACTTAATTCCTTAAAAAAATCTAAAGTAGAAATTAAACTTAAAAATTTTTAAATGGGCTGGAAGTGCGGCTCAGTGGAATCACCAGCCAACCAAGCACAAGGAAGGTACTGAGTTAAACATCCCCGAATACAACAAAAAAGACTTTAAAAAATCAAGTTTGATAAATTAACATTACTTAACAATTATAAACTTATCATGTTCATTTTGACAAAATACAACATAGCATAAATTTTGTAACCTCAATTTATGCATATTTTAATCTAATAAAGTATTTAAAGCAAGATTGACTGCTTAATTATTGAGGATTTCTGAGACAGGGTATATCATGTATATCATCTCTCTGTGTAGGACAGGCTGGCCTCAAGATCTATGATCCTTCATTCATGGCTCTAGAGCTCAGATTATAGGAATGTGCTATCTAGCAAGATTTATGGAAAAAACAAAACACCTGATCACAAGCTGTATATCTTAAATGACAGTACATTATTTAAAAAATAAATAATATTGATAACTGCTAATAGCTACTGTTATTAACTATAGCAATATTAATAATAATGTTAATAGCTTCTGTTATTAATACTTCATATTTTCACTTGCAGTAACAATTAACATCCACAAAGAGACAAGGATGGTATTCTTCATAATTAAGAATATAATACAAGAAAATGATACAAACATATTACAATTAGTCATATTTAAGATTAGTCAAAAGTAGTTCAGCAGAATAGCATAGTAACTGTTTATATCAGTAGGTTAAGGATATAATTAAGGAAAGTGAGCCTTAAGCAGAAGTTTTATGCATAGATCATATGTAACATCAACAAACACCACTACAAATGGTTCACTTGTGGCACTAATTTTGTATTATGATGAACTTACAGAGTTTTTCAAATACCTCAAAAGTATTCTTCGTTAATCTCTGGTAGGTTTAGGGAATTAGTGTTTGTATACATTTAGATAAAAATATTGATGCACCTTCCAAGCTATAAAACTATTGAATAAACATGTTCAAACTTCATGTTTTACATGAACTATATATAGTCTCCTAATCTACAAAAACTACTGAATGCATCAGGTTAATAAAGAATTTTGAGCAGGGTGTGGGTGGCTTATGCCTGTAATCCTAGCTACTGGGGAGACAGAAATCAGTAGTTCAAAATTTTAGGCCAGCTCAGGCAAAAAGTTTGTGAGACTACCTCAACCAACAAAACGTGAGCATGGTGGTACATACTTGTCATCCCAGCCATGCAGGAAACAGATTGGGTTGGGGGGGCGGGGGCATGCCACAGTCTTGGCCAGACTAAGTATAAACATTTAAAAAGTAACAAAAGAAAAAAAGGGCTAAGGGCATGGTTCAAGTGATAGAGTGCTTGCCAAGCAAACACAAGACCTTGAATTCAAATCCCAGTACTACTCAAAAAGGTTTAAAAGTTGAATTTATGCCAGGTGCCAAAGGCTCACACCTATAATCTTAGCTACTCAGGAGGCTAAGATCTGAGGACCGAGATTCAAAGGAAAGTCCATGAGACTTACCTCCAATTAAGCACCAGAAAATCAGAAGTAGTGCTGTGGCTCAAAGTGGTAGAGGACTAGCCTTGAGCTGAAGAGCTCAGGGACAGCACTAAGGCCCATAGTTCAGGACCCATGACCGACCCCCTCCATCCCCCCGAAAAAAAGAAAAAAGAATTGAGTTTACTATGCAAAGGGGAAAAAAAATCATTAAGACTTACTTGAGCATTACAAGTAACTGAATTATCCTTTTTACTAAATATTTCCTCTTATACACCCAAATGTCACAGAAGTTTATAGATACCTACTTGGAAAACATGTCAAATGGACTTCATTTTATGGGATTTTAACCTTTATGCTATAGAAATGAGATGACTTCTATAGTACTTTGCCTTCCCTTTATCATGACCATAGTTATTTCAGTAGAATTCAACAACTTTGTACTTTTTATCAATATTTCTAAATCCAATGGTTTCAACAATGGTAGCATAGCAGGGGTTAGACTCCATGGAAGTGTAAGATGAAAAACAAGAAAATTCTAGAGAAGGAAAGAATGGAGAAATGAAGATAAAAGTGACATTAAAATATTTAACAAAGATAAAAAGTAAAAGGAAATAAAGTCATAGGAATAAGTATTTTCAAACAAATTCATTCTCGTCCCTGAACAGTGTTCTGGTTCCAGAAGAGAAGGACTATCACATACAAATATGCAGTCTAAACGGGTCAAAGGCCTAAACATTACAGATGCAACAAGAAAACATAACCGTTCAAAATACTGAATTTAACAGTACTTTTTTGGATATCATACCAAATGCATAGGTAACAATGACATACACAAATTGGACTTCACCAAAATTAAAATTGTTTGTACATCAAAGGATTCCATCAAGAAAGTGAAAGAAAAACTACAGAATGGGAGAAAATATTTACAAATTGTACATCTGATAAGGGATTAATTTGAAGAATACATGAAGAACTACTCCAGCTCAACAAAATCAATCACAAAAAATGGACAAGAAACTAAATAAACATTTCTCTAAAGTGTTTTTTATCATTGAGTAGTCATTAGGAAAATATTCATCAAAAGCATGAGACATCCATTCACATCCATTAGGGCGGCTAAAAATGTTTTTAAACAGAGAATAACACATGTAAGCAAGGAAGAGGAGAAACTGGAACTTGAATAGGTTGCTCGTAAGAAAATAAAATGGCAAAGCCTCTGTAGGAAATTCTAGTCTCTTATGAAGTAAGCACAGAGTTACGTAAATAAGCCGAGAAGAGGCCAGGCTACATCTGTCCCATTCCCTCATTACTCTGTATTTCACTTCTTTTAAAAAGAAGTGGCTTTGTTGGGTGCTAGTGGCTCACACCTGTAATCCTATCAGGAAACTAAGATTTGAGGATCACCATCCAAAGCCAGCCCAGGCAGGAAAACTGATGAGACTCTTTATTTCCAATTAATGACCAAAAGCCCCAAGTAGAGCTGAATAGCTCAAGTGGTAGAGCTGTAGCCTTCAGTAAAAAGCTACAGACAGTGCCCACACCCTGAGTTCAAGCCCCAAGACCAGCACCACAAGAAAAAAAACACGTTAATTTCTGCTCTACTTCCATTTTGTTGCCATAAAGCCTAATATAGTCCAAACATTTGTTTAATGTTTGCCATGTTGTACACACATTTCTAAACATAACAAGGAATATGGAATGCAGATTGTCTTCGTGCTTCAAAATTAAATGCACTTAAATAATACAAAATATATAGACAAAGCTTGAGTAACAAAGAGGCAGAAGAAAACAGCTGAAGAAAAAGAGTTACCCAGCCCTAGGTATAAGTTCCCTGAGAACCAATTTCTTTAATTCAGAAAAATAATTTAGAATGAATTTAAGGTAAAAAAAACTAGAAACAAAAAGTAGGAGCTACATATGAGAAGCAAACAGCAGGGAGCAATTGGAAGGGAGGAAATACAGAAACTCAGGATAACTGAAGAATGGTTAGTTTGAGTACAAAAAAGGAAAAATAAGAATCAGCAGTTATAGCGGCTGCAGCCAGAACACAAACCACATGTACAGTGGAAGGAGTGAAAAGCAATCCCATTGAGAAGGGAAAACAACGGGGAGAAAAATGAGGGTGGACTAGGCTACATGAGGTCACTAGTGAGCCTGATAGAGGCAGAGCTCTGCAGGCCCAGACTGGAGCTGATCTGAATGACAAGTATACATAATGCTTCCAAATATTTAGCTTGATGAAAGTGGAGCAAAGAAATGACACCCTAGGACCAGGGAGACAAGGTTTCCTTTGATAGGAAAAAAGTAACCTCACATATACATGTGGACAGGAAAAATTCTGAACAGACCAAGGAAATAGTCTGATGTTTGATTAGTTAGCATGACTGGCTGGGGAAGAAGGCAGAGGATGTGAAAGCAGAGGCAGGTAGCAAGGCAGATGGAGAAATGTCTTCTTGTTGCAATTTCTTAGTGAGGTTAAAAAGCACAATCACCATTGGAAGAAGATAGAGAAGACAGTAGGGAAACAAGTTAGGAAATATCCTACTACAGTAGTAGGACTCTCCCTTGGGATGTAATCATTAACTTAAAGTGAGTGCTTGTGGTTTGTTGGCTTTACTTCAACCACGAATGGCTGTTTACCCAATTACCCAATAAATAACCACGAATGGCTGTTACCTAATAAATCAAGAACAAGAGAGTTCAATTTTCTTTCTTTTTTTGCCAGACCAGGGGCTTGAACCTCAGAATCTGTGCACTGTCCCTGAGACTCTCTTTCTCAAGGTTAGAGCTCTACCACTTGGGCCACAACACCGCTTTTCTTGAGTAGTTTATTGGAGATAAAGAGTCTTACGGAACAACAGGGCTGGCTTTAACCTGCAATCCTCAGATCTCAGCCTCTTGAGTAGCTAGGATTACAGATGTGAGCCATTGACACCCAGCAAGTTCAACTTTCCTGTAGTTCTTTATGGTGAGCTGTTAGAACCAAGGAGCTGAGAGTCAAAAGAAACAATTCTGCCAAATGACCAAGTAAGCAAACAACACCAGGGAAGGGCTGAGGATAAAGGTGGTAAAAACAATCAGTTATTTGGCCTGCAAGAATAATTACACGTAGAGGGGCTGGGAAGGTGGCTCAGTGGTAGAGCGCTTGCCTTGCATGCATGAGGCCATGGGTGCGATTCCCCAGCACCACATAAGCAAAAAGAAAAAAGCTGGAAGTGGCACTGTGGCTCAAGTGGTAGAGCGCTAGCCTTGAGCTGAAGAGCTGAGGGACAGCACCCAGACCCAGAGTTCAGGCCCCACGACCGGACCAAAAAAAAAAGAATAATTACACCTAGACTAATGCCTTATAGAAACTATTTCTTAGAACCTTCAGTGCCAAGCATAGTGAGTGTTTAGCATATAGTAGATTTTTAATTTGTCAAATAAAATTTGATTGAAAAGCATGTGACTATTAAAAAGTATGTTTGAACCCATCTGATTATGAAAGCCATTTTTTACTTTGTTTTCCTCTCTTTAATTGGCTTAATGTGCTTGAAAGATGTAAGTTATTTTTACATATAATAGGTATAGTTTGTTTTTGTCGGTTGTGGGGATTGAATTCAGGGCCTGGGCACTGTCCCTGGGCTCCTTGGTTTTATGGTGGTTAACTGGAGATAGAGTCTCATACTTTCCTGTCCCGGCAGGCTTTAAACTGTGATTCTCAGACCTCAGCTTTCTGAGTAGCTAGGATTACACGCAACATGAGCCACCAGCATGTGGCTTACAATGTTTTTACTTAAAAATAATCTAATTTTCAGTTTTCTATAACTTTTAACACAATTATTGTAATGTAAGAGATTTACAGTTAAAAATTCAAAGCATCTCATTTCTGGTTCTCTTTTACTTCATTGTGTCCTTTAATATGGTTGGTGGTAATAAAGGAAAAAAAATGTTCTCAACTTCCTTGTTCACCACACCTCCTTCATTATAGAAAGACAGAATTTAACTAGCATTAATACACCATAATAAAGTAATCACAATTAGCTAGGCAGTTCTGTTATATTCAGTTGTTATGGAACACGAGTAAATCCACCATACAAAGAAGTGTTGGTAGGTTAATTTCGATGTGTTACCTGATTTCAAAAAGATCACTTACATTTACATCATGATTTAGAGTACTTGACTGTGAAATAGATCCATATGATAATGAAAACTTCCATGAAATAGTATCATTCAGAGAAGTTAACAGAAATTTTAAAAAAATTTGCACTGTTGAGGTTGAACCCAGAGCCCTGCATGTTACTCAAACACATTACCACTGATCTACTGCTCCAATGCCATGAGTGTAAGTTTTACAATTTTACGAAGATAAAACCCAATGCGGTGGTTGATGTACACCTGTAATCCCAGCACTTGGAAGGTTGAGACAGGAGGATGGAGAGTTTGAGGCCACTCTGGTCTACACAGTAATACACTGTCTGAAAAATGGAGATGTACTTCAAAAATCATAAGATAACACACATTGTAATTTCTGTAATAATTTTACCTTTCTTTCATAGTCATTTTATGGACTGAATGCTATTTTAAATAGCTATTTACAAATTACTTATAAAACAATGACTTAGGATACTCCAAGCATTCTACAGCCAAATGATCTAATAAATTCTCTAGTACTGCCCAACCTTTTTATCTACAATCACTGTATCAGAAGTTTTAGCAGTACTGTAAAATTTGTGATTTGGGGTTGAGAATCAGTTACTGGAAGTAAATTTCTTTTCTTTCCTTTTTTTTTTCTTTTTGTCAAAGCTGGGACTTTAACTCTGGGCCCAGGTGCTGTCCCTGAGCTGCTTTTGCTCAAGGCGAGCTTATTACCACTTGAGCCACAGCATCACTTGAGCCAAAGCTTTTTTGAGTAGTTTATTGGAGCTAAGAGTCTCATGGAGTTTCCTTCCCAGGCTGGCTTTAAACCATGATCCTGAAATCTCAGCCGGCTGAGTAGCTAGGATTATAGGCATGAACTACTGGAGCCTGGCTTGGAGGTAAATTTTAATGATATAATAAAATTCCTTTTTTGGGGGGAAGGGAGGTGCAGGGTTGGTTGTAGAGCTTGAACTCTGGGCTTGAGCGCTATCCCTGAACTCTTCAGCTCAAGGTGAGTGCTCTACCACTTTGAGGCACAGTGCCACTTCCTAAAATACTATTATTTTAGTCACTAGGGTAATTCAAAAAAAATAAACTCTCACATACTAATCTTTGTACAAAAGCAATAAAAGTTTTTCAGTTGTGAAAAAATGATGTAAAATGAAAATTTTATTATAAAGATATAAGAAGCATTTCAGAAAAGGTAGAGAAATCCATTTGGATGCCAGTGGCTTATGCCTGTAATCCTAGTTATCAGGAGGTTAATATCTGAGGATGCTGGTTTGAAGCCAGCCAGGCAGGTCTATGAGACTCTTAACTCTAATAAACTACTCAGAAAAATCTGGAAGTGGAGCTGTATCTCAAATGGTAGAGGGCTTGCCTTGAGCACAAAGAAGCTCAGGGACAGTACCAGGGCCCTGAGTACAAGCTCCAGGACTGGCAAAAAACTAAAAAACTTAAAAAAGTAAACAACCTAAAATATTGTACTTAAATACACATACACACCTTCCTAAAATATTCTTTCTTTCTTTACAAAAAAAAAGTCTGCTTCTTGGCTAAGTTTCAGATAAAACAAAAACACATAGCTCCACATAAAAAATGTCATTATTAGGAACAACTGCAGCTAAAGGCAAAATTGTTTTCATGAATTTCCATGAAAAAACTTTATTTTATTTTTTGTTGGTCTTGGGGCTTGAACTCTGGGCCTGGGTGTTATACCTGAGCTTCTTTTTTTTTTTTTTTGTCAGTGCTGGGGCTTGAACTCTAGGCCTGGGCCTTGTCCCCAAGCTCTTCAGCTCAAGGTTAAGTGCTCTACCACTTGAGCCATAGCATCACTTCCAGTTTTCTGGTGGTTAACTGGAGAGAAGAGTCTCACAGACTTTCCTGCGTGGGCTGTCTCTGAATCACAATTCTCAGGTCTCAGCATCCTGAGTAGCTAGGATTACAGGTGAGTCACCAGCACCCAGCCCTGAGCTTCGTTTGCTCAAGGCTAGCGGTTGACCACTTGAGCCACCAGTGCCACTTCAAGCTTTTTCTGAGTAGTTTACTGGAGAAAAGAGTCTCACAGACTTTCCTGCCCCAGCTGGCTTTGAACCATTATCCTCAGATCGTAGGCCCCTGAGGGGTGACCCACTAGCACCCAGCAAAAAACTTCATTTTTAATTCCACATCTGTTAAATATAAATGCATAGATTAAGTCAAAGACCTTAAATAACAGGAAAACAGTTGTAGAGTTTCTGAGGATTTATTGCTATCATATTTTGCTGATACATCAATGATACAACTCTTTGGTTATGACTGAAGAGAGAACTAGGGATACTCTCTAAGCGATACTATGAATTCTAATAAATGTATCGCAGTGGAGCTGTTTCCTTTATGATGTTGGAGTCTGCAAAAATCCATCTCACAGGTCTTCATCAGAACTGTAACTTTCCTTCTCTTCCAAGTTCTTAGAAATACAAGGAACCCTTCTTCTTATCAGCGCAAGTATGACTCCTCAACTACCTCCCATTTTTCCTTCCATCCCACTGTCAATGTCAAACTGAACACTAGACATTCTTTCTACACTCTGAAACCCAATGAGGCAATCTTTTCTTGATTATACAGATAACTATATTTAATCATAAAAAGTCTCATGAACATCTTAATTCTTCTACATACAAAACCACTTTTGTTGAACAAGAATATTACTTTAACAAAACTAGTAACTATTCCTGATTGTTATGAAAGTTGGAGAATGCTAGAATTCTATCATTTGTCATGAAACTCAAGCATGTTCCTGCATGTAAATTAGGAAAAGAATCAGAAGAGAAGCAAAGAAAGGAGAGAAGATGACATGGCTACCTAGTAACTACTAAGTAATCACTGGACTTTACCGATTCAATTTTGTTCCTAATTTTAAAATCAACATGTTGTATCTTTACATTTATATCTAGGCAGGAGTGAAATTTCCTCTAAGATCATTTAACAAGATCAAAATGACTTAATTTCTTTCTTTTTTTTTTTTTTTTGTGGGTCGTGAGGCTTGAACTCTAGGCCTGAGCGCTGTCCCTCAGCTTTTCAGCTCAAGGCTAGTGCTCTACCACTTGGGCTACAGCGCCACTTCCACAAGATCAAAATTATTTAATCCAGGCCTTTTCTTTTTTGGTGCTGGTCCTGGGGCTTGAACTGGATGTTGTCCCTGAGCTTCTGTGCTCAAAGCTGGCTGTCTACCACTTGAGCCATAACTCCACTTCTGGGATTTTTGTTTTGTTTTTTAAAGAATAATTTACTGGAGATAAGAGCCTCATGGACTTTCTTGCCTATGCTGGCTTTGAACCTGGAACCTCAGCTCTCAGCTTCCTGGGGTCTAGGATTATAGGGGTGAGACGCTGACACCAGGCTCAGACCTTTGTTAAGCTTGTTAGAAATAATGAGTTATAAAGAGAACACTTCCTCATGACTTAAGTTATTTTCTTTGTAGCATTAGATAAAATTTGTACTTTCACAAAATAAAATAGGTTAATTAGATTAGGCCATGCTTCTATGGCTTCCACTGAACTAGTGTGCCTTTTTTTTAAAGTTAGGGTTAAAGTAGGTTTGAGACAGGGTCTCACTGAGTTGCCCTAGCCCAGGCTGGCTTAAAACTTGCATTCTTCTCGCTTCAGCCCCCTGAATGCTGGGATTAAAGCTGTGGACCGCCACATCTGTCTCAAAATTTTTATTTCTAAGAAACAGAAAATCTGAAATAATATCTCAATTCGCAAATCACAGAATACTGGGCATGTAGATGTGCACGAGTATGTTTACATGTATACATAGGTACACACAATGAGAGGGCTGAAACAGTGCCTCACACATATTCAGTGTGCACACTACCACTGAGCCACACCCAACCATTAAGAGTATATTTAAATATAAAGTGTGAGAACTGGTATTCTTCTTTGAAAATACAATATGACTGAAAGCATCCATGATGAAATTTTCAGGGCTCTCTATCAAAGACTAAATTTCATAAGCAATATCAAGAATTCCAAAATACAAGAAGTTATTATTAAGCAATAATTAAGTGATCAGGTCTTAAAACTGACTTATCAATTTTGGACAAAACTGAAATGCATAATTTCTTTGGATAAACCAAAGAAAACTTGTACAAGGAAAAGCTGAATTCAATGGTCACAGCCTAACTAATTCCCAGCTCTCAAGTCAATGGGCAAACCTAACTCCCAGCTCTGAAGTCAATGGTCACAACCTAACTAAATCCCAGCTCTGAAGTCAATGGGCATAACCTAACAACTCCCAGCTCTGAAGTCAATAGTCACAACCTAACTAAGTCCCAGCTCTGAAATCAATGGGCACAACCTAACTAAATCCCAGCTCTGAAGTCAATAGTCACAACCTAACTAAGTCCCAGCTCTGAAGTCAATGGGCACAACCTAACTAAATCCCAGCTCTGAAGTCAATGGGCACAACCTAACTAAATCCCAGTTCTGAAGTCAATGGGCACAACCTAACTAAACCCCAGCTTTGAAGTCAATAGTCACAACCTAACTAAACTCCAGCTCTGAAGTCAATGGGCACAACTAACAACTCCTAGCTCTGAAGTCAATGGGCACAACCTAACTAACTCTCAGCTCTGAAGTCAATGTCACAACCTAACTAAACCCCAGCTTTGAAGTCAATGGTCACAACCTAACTAACTCCCAGCTCTGAAGTCAATGGGTACAACCTAACAACTCCCAGCTCTGTCACTCAGTCCCCTAGGCTGGTGGCAGTCACCACAGGCCTGCTATTCTAAACAAGAAGTTTTCACAACCACACTGCTTCAAAGATATAAAACCCCTCCTAGGCTTCTGAGCAAGGCTGTGATGCAACAGCTAGTATTGGCAAGATAGGCTGTTCTGAAATTCAAAATCCCTACCTACTGAAGAAATATGTAGACTTGAGAAGAACCCAGAGGCTACTATGGCAAGGTCTTTAAAAAAGAGAACAGGCAGCCTGGTAATGGTCTTAGAGACCTCAAGAAGCTCAAATTCTTCATCCTAGTAATATGTTTTTTCTCAAACTACATGTTTTAGATATAAGTCAATGATGTCATCTAAGTGCTGAAGACATTAAACAGGATGTCACTAAGTGAGGTATTTCCTGTAGAAGCTTCCAGTGTTTATTATGGTACTGTGACCTCAATTAGAAAACTAACAAGTCTGCAACTTGATAGGTAAGTTTCAAAATAGAAAAGTATTTTTGAAGTGTTTTTAGGTAATAATCACTAGCTAAAACTCAAGTTACCTCACATTCCATCCGCAGTAATGCACCAAGTAAAGGACCTCTCCACCTTCGACATCAGAATCTTTTATACTAGCTTCATACATTTTTTGATTTTTCCCTCGTCCATACCGCACTTGGACTTTCATGCCTGGTGGGTAGCACTCAAACTCCTCTTCCTCATTGTTGTCATCATCATCTTCCTCCTCTTCCTCCTCCTCCTCCTCCTCTTCTCCTTCTTCATCATCTTCATCTTCTTCTTTATTCGTTTCATCTCTTGAAAGGTTTAAAAAATTGCAGAGTTAATAAAAGAAACTCCATAAGCTTTCCAGTTCCAAACCACATATACTGATAAAAATTGTGGTGTGCTTGTCCGGAAACAGCAGGTTCCATGTGTATAAAATGCTGAGCTTCAAAGTACTATTAAAAACTAAAACTGTGTAAGATGATAACAGTGAAAGAAAGGTATGTTTCAAGAAAAATGAAGATTAAAAAATAAATGCATTAAAAGAAAATTTCCGAAAGTCAGAAGAACAGAAAGTTGTACTAATTAGCAAGAAACTAGTAAGGTTGACTGTAGCAATTTTCTCATGTTTCTAATTATGGAAACATTTCACAACTCAGTTGACAAAAAAAATCACTGTATTTCATTGCCATTTTCTGACTACAAATATTATTTTTTAACAACAACTTCCAGTTTAAAACTTAAGGATCTAGCAGTGGTACACACTAGACACTATGTTGCAAATGAACTATATACAACTTGTGGGTGGGGATAGGAGGGAAAAACTGGGAGAGACCAAGGGAAGGAGTGATACCATCCAGAAAGAAATACACTCTTTACCTGACTTATATAACTGTAACCCCTCTGTATATCACCCTTATAATAACAATAAATTTTGAGAAGAACAAAAAACAAAACTTGAGGGTGTTTAAACAAAACTATTTACAAGATATTAAAATGTGCCCCAAATTTTGCATGCTGAATTGAAAAAATTAACTTTCAGAGAAGCATTCACATCTAATTTGTTTTTCTACCCTTCTAAATGTCTTTCACCTATGTCTGTTCTCTTAACCACACTTTTACTGAAACTTTTTTTCTTTGAATTCTCAATATGAGATGAGAGGCCAATCACAAATAGAGGAAACTAAACTCCAGACTTTTCTAGAAGGAGCATCATAAGTACTTGCAGCTTCTCAATAACATCTACTTCCTAAAACTAACCACGGGGGTGGGAGGGGGGGGACGGATTGGATGGATGGACAATGTAGTATGCTCTGGCTTCAAATAAACTCAATGTTCTTGCTTCACAGCCTCCCAAATGATAGGTTTATAGACATATACCACCACGCCTGGCTTGACACTTATTTTATAAATATTCATAGATCTGTATTAAACAAATTATTTGCTGGGCGCTGGTGGCTCACACCTGTAATCCTAGCTACTCAGGATCTGAACATCATGGTCTGAAGCCAACCTGGGCAGGAAAAGTCCATGAGACTCTCCAACTAACCACCAAAAAAGCCACAGCTCAAGAAATAAAACTCCAGCTTTGAACAAAAATGCTAAGAAACAGTGCAATGCCCAGGCCCCGAGTTCAATCTCCAATACTGGTACACACACAAGAACACAAACATGCATAATCAAAAAAGGAGAAAATCTTCAATTATATAGCAATAATATTTATATAAATTTGAATATGAAATGCAAGACTTAAATCTTTATCCGCTTTGTCATATGTCTGTACCTATTATAATAGCTCTTAAAAAGGATCCATCACTTCATTAAGGACAAATGGATAAAATAGAAAATAGAGACACAAGACAACTAATTAATTATGCTTTAAAAATTAATGAATACAGGTCAAAAGAGATAACTTAGTAGTACAACAAATGTCTACCATGTCCAAAGCCCTGAGTTCAATTTCCAGAACCCACAAAAAAAGAGAAAACTTTCTTCTAGTGGTAATTTTTACACTTTTTTTTTTTTTTTTTTGGTCAGGGGTTTGAACTCTGGGACTGCGTGCTGGCCCTGAGCTGATCTTCAGCGCAAGACGAGTGCTCTACCACTTGAGCCACAGCATCACTTCTGGTTTTCTGGTGGTTAATTGGAGATAAGAGTCTCATGGACTTTCCTGTCTGGGCTGGCTTCAAACTGTGATTCTCAGATCTCAGCCTCCTGAATAGCTAGGATTACATCAATTTTTACATTTTTATATGCAGCCTTTTATTGGAAACATATCACTCCTAATTATAAAAACAACAAAAATAACCTACAAGTAGTGATATAAGTAGTATTCTGAACCATTTGTGTCATCTCTGTATAGTAGAAGAGTTGAATGGAGTCTGAGTTCACAAAAAGTAGCTAACCTATCAGTTTTATCTAAAATATAAAGACTACAATATCCTCAAGGATTACCCCCACTTTACTCAGGAGCAGGTATGGTAGAGCATACTCTAACCCCAGGGCTTGGGAGCCTGAGGCAGGAGTTCCAGGCCTATATGCTGATTTCCAAGCCAGCTTACACTACAAAGACCCTGACCCCCCAGAAATAAACTAAGAAAAATTAAAATAAAATATGCTCAGTTACAAGTTAGTTTATTTATTTTTTATTTTTTGGGTCCGGTCGTGGGGCCTGAACTCTGGGCCTGGGCGCTGTCCCTCAGCTCTTCAGCTCAAGGCTAGCGCTCTACCACTTGAGCCATGGCGCCACTTCCGGCTTTTTTCTTTTGCTTATGTGGTGCTGAGGAATCGAACCCTGGGCCTCAGGCATGCAAGGCAAGCGCTCTACCACTGAGCCACCTTCCCAGCCCACAAGTTACTTTATTTATGCCTGTATTCCCAGCACTCAAGATGCTAAGACAGAAGTTCAAAACCAGCCTGGCCTACACATAAAAGCTTGTCTCAAAAAACAAATATAAAAATAGAGGTTCAGTAACTGTCAAGTCAGTATTTAAACAAAGCATGGTGTATTATGAAATCAAAGACATTAATACTGATAATATAACAACATTTCTATAATGAAAAATAATTTTAACAGGACTAAAATCTCAAAAAAATGGCCTTATGATGGTAAACTATTTGTTCAAGTCTGCAGATTGTACACCAGAAAGGATGTTCATGGCAAAACTGATCTATTATGTACCTAAGAACCACCATATAAAAGAGAAGAGATATACACAATAAAAAGTCAATTACAGAAAATGAAAACAATTGTTGGGTACTGGTGACTCACACCTGTAATCCTAGTAACTCAAGAGGCTGAGACATGAGGATGTTGGTTTGAGGCCAGCCTGGGCAGGCAAGTCCATGAGATGCTTATTTCTAATTAACCACCAAAAAATTTTTTTTAAAAAAAGAGAGAGACAGAAGTAGAGCTGTGGCTCCAATGGTAGAGCACTAGCCTTGAGCAAAAATGCTCAATAACCTTAAGCAAAAGAATTCAGGGAGAGCATACAGGTTCCAAGTTCAAGCCCCAGAACTCATAAAAGCAAAACAGACCACTGAACTACATCTTACATTAAAAACAAACAAACACACATTGAGTACAGCTGGAAAAAGTCAATAATATCAAATATCTTTGAGTTGTAAGTGGTTTAGGTATACTGTTACTTAATTTAGTAGGAAAACTGATACACCAATAAAACAAAACAATGAAACTTAGAAACTGCATTACTGTTATTTATGATCCTAAATACAATTTATTTAAATAATACACTTAAGTATATAAAAAGCAAACAAAATGATTTTTGGAAATCCAAAAAATTTCTCTACTTTCCTGTTTTTGGCTAGTGCTGGGCTTGAACTCAGGGCCTAGGCAATGTCCCTGAGCTTTTTGTGCTCAAGGTTAGTGTTCCATTACTTGAGCCACAGCTCCACTTCTGGCTTTTTGGGTAGTTAATTGGAGATAAGAATCTTTCCTGCCCAGGATGGCTTTCAATTGTGATCCTCAGATCTCAACCTCCTGAGTACCAGGTTTCCTGCCTTAGTCTGGCTTTGAACCATGATCCTCAAATCTTTTTCCTGAGTAGTTAAGATTACAGACATGAACCACCAGTTCTCAGCCTTATAGAGTAATGTGTAAATCTGCTGGAACACAGAATGTCAAGATACTCTCTGAAAGAAAATGCAAACAACATATAGATTTTTAAAAAGCTGATTCATAAATTATGTACATGCACACATACATGTTACACACAAATGTTTAGAATTATATTTTAAAGAACAACATTTGGGGAAAACCACTTCAAGAGGGAAAAAAAGCATTTCATCTCAGTAAGCAAAATACTCAAACTACAATTACTTTACAAAACTAAGAAATCAATTACTCAGTTACAGTAGCACATCCTATTTGTGGCTTGTCCATTTCAGTTATAAACCATCAAAAGCAATCTGAAATCTTAAAAGGAAAATTCCAGAAACAGAAAGTTCGTAAATTTTATGGACATACTTCTAAGTAGTGTGAGAAAATCTTAACATTTTCGTGCTCTACTTATGCAAGATTGTAAATCATTCTTAGTCTTGCATATCACATGGCATATGCTATCTACCTCTTGGTCACTTACCAGTACCATCTCAGTTATATTGTCATAGCAACATTATTTGTTTCGAATTCATTTTAATTTAAAAAATAACCCTCAGCACAAGAGTAGGGGTGTAAAGAAGGTACCCAGGAACAAAACACAAAAGGACAAACTAACTCTGGCAATGAATCACGGCAGATGAGAGAAAACACAATATAGTTATGTTGACATTTTAGTCAATAGACTACTCACAACAGAACAGTGGTCCTATAAGGCATTATTGTCTAATACTGTCATAGCCATCTTAGTTTGCTTACACTCTTACAGGTTCGGCATGGCCATGAAGTCACCTAACAATGTATTTCCCAGAATGTACTATATGGTTAAGTGACGTATAATTAGATTTTTTAAAATATAGTACTGTAACTTCCTTTTTAAGAATTCTCTATCAAAGCTGGGCAATCATATAAAAAAATTAGTTTGTACTACAAATACAGTCATATGACTTAACAAAGATACATTCTGAGCAACCCACCGGTTGGTGAACTTATCATTATGCAATTATCATAGTATACTTACACAAACCTAGACAGTACAGTATTCTATATATCTAGGTTATATTATTCCTCTTATGGAACCAGTGCTGGCTTTAATGTTACACAATCTATGACTGAGTTTCTAGTTATCCATAATACATAAAAGTTTAAAAGATAAACTTACAAAATATATTCTGTAAATTAAGATGTACCAAACTTAAACACAATTTCTACTAACAATGAAAACAAGACTTTTCAAAGTGCCTTATAAGAGTAGATGCTCCAAAAAACATCTATAGGTTTAAGATTTTAGTCAAAAGTCAAATCTGGACTGAGTTTCTTATTATCTGAATGGTATCCAGTAGAAGGAGCATTTTAAATACATAGTTATACAGAGATATGACAAAGTACAGTCAATAAATGCTTTTATTAATCAAAACCCAGTATTTTTTTCATACTTGCTGTCACCAAAATTTCAATAGACGGAGCAACAGATTTTAGGCAAACAGCTGAATCTTTACAGTTTTTTAAATAATTAAAACAGTATCTAAAAACAGCAAAGCATACTTTAATATGTCCTTACACACATGAAAATGTAACAAAGTACTATTAACAAACACTTCTTACTATATTCACCTTAGCTCAGCTGATTTTATCTCCTCCCCCCCATTTGTATAGTGGCTAAATATCAGACAAAATACTAAAATGGTTTTTAAGGTTCTCAATTAAATGAGCTACTAAATGGAAATAATTTTTTTAAATCTCAAATATAAATTAAATGCCCCAAATGACCTATAATATTCAGGGACCACTGGCAGCACAACGTTAAATAATTCACTTTTTCAAAGTGATTAAAACAGTGCTTCTAATTACAAAAAAAACCCCACAATAATAGTCTTTGTAATAAAACTTCGTATTTCTCCATTCTTAATTTTTGCTTAAAATACATAAACAACTCTCAGACCTTACAGCCAACACACCATCTATGTAACATTAAAGAATACCTTCCCAAAGGTTCACAGTGACTGATACTGAGCAGACCATAGTCAGTAAAAAGTGTTTTTTCCTCACTAAAAATCTGGTAAATTCTATGATGAGAGCAAGAACAATCTGTTTCTACAAATGCAGGGTCTCTGAAGGTAAATGCTATTTTCTTTATGAATGCAAGTGACCATTACTCTGTACTTTGTCATTTAAATGTATATATATACAAAGAGTGAACAGTAAGAATTAATTTAGCCAAAATGCATCATAACCAAAAACAAATATCTTACCCAGATTTTGCTTTTTCTTCTTCAGCTTCTACCTTTATGCTGAGGGACTGATCTACCCTAGCAATGCCATCATCTTTATCATCCAGACTTTCATTTTCTTCTGACTTTTTATTGGAAACTTCTTTTTCCTGATCAGACTGTAGAGGTATAGATTCTAATAAATTCTTTTTACTTCCCTAGAAAAAGATCAAAGGAGCTAAACAAACAAAAGTTAAAAGGCAAAAACAAAAAACTCCAACCTAATAATTCCATGACCTTAAGAGCAACAGGAGGTAGCAACCAACACTAACACTGATACAAGCATTACAATTAATAAATTACTGCCATTCTCCAAATGCACTACACAAAAAATAACTAAGAGCTACCTTGACCAGTCATTACCATTATTTAAAGGTAACACTTAATGAAGGAAAGTACAAAATACAATACTACACTTTACAGAGAATGCAGAAAGTATACCAAAGGCAATAAAGGATAATGAACAATATCTGATTTACCAGAGGTGGCTTTATATTTTCCTTTCTTTCCATCTCATCCTCTGGGGGCTTCTCCTCTTTTGGCATTATATTCCTCTCCTCTTCAATCTTTACTTCTTTGATGTCTGTTTCACCTTCTTCCTTAACTTTTGTTTCTTTTACATTTTCACATTCCTTACATGACTTATTAACTTTCTCAGGCAATGCCATCTGAAACTCAATATTAGCCGACCTACAGTATTCCTCAAAACCATATAAGTATCTGGAAACATGAAGAGAAACATTTCAATATGTTACTGTAGAGGATCTTCTTGTTTGCTTCTTTTCTTACTAACATAAATTCAGCTCAAAGTCCTGATCTTCCTGTCTCAGCCTCCCTAATGCTGGGGTTACAGAAAGAAACCAGCACACCCTGGCTCATACTGTAGAGATTCTTATATTTTAATTCATTTCTCTTGTTTAAGCTTCATTTACATTCTAATTTTTCTATTTAGTTCTTCCTATCTTTTTCTTTTTTACCCCTTCTTTTTAGTAAGGAATGGTCCAGCCACGCAATTCAGGCTGTCCTGAACTCATGATTCTCTTGCCACAACTTCCCAAGAGCTAGGATTATACATGAGTACCATGCCCAATTTCTTCCTGAATTTTTCAACTCAAATAAAAAGCATACACTTAAAAGCTGTGCTGGCCAGGCTTTGACAGCTCACACCTATAATCCTAGCTATGAAAGAGGCTGAGATCTGAGGATTGATGTCTGAAGCCAGCTTGCATACAAAAATCCTTACGAGGGGGGCAGGGAAAGTTAGAGTGCTTGTCTTGCATGCATGAGGCCTTAGGTTCGGTTCCTCAGCACCACATAAGCAGAAAAAGCAGGAAGTGGCGCTGTGGCTCAAGTGGTACAGGGACAATGCCCAAGCTCAGAGTTCAGGCCCCATGACAAAAAAAATAAAATAAAAATTAAAAAATCTTTATGACTATTATCTCTAGAAGTAGAGCTGTGGCTCCAGTGGTACCAGTGGTAAAGGGCTAGCCTTGAGAAAAGAAAGGTTGGGACAGTGCCCACATCCTGAGGTCAAGCGTAGGCCTGGCATTGGAGAAAAAAAAAACTACTTAAAAGTCATAATCCAAATATAACCAAAGTACTAGTAAGTACTAATAATAAAATGCTAGATAAGATGGTTCACTTCTGTGATACCAGGAGGTAAAAGAAGGAGGATCATGAATTTAGAATATAAGCCTGGGCACTTTAGTGACAGCTTGTCTCCATCCAAAAAAAAAAAAAAGTATTCCGAGTACTATATGTACTTTTCGTGCTTTCCTTAATGCATGCTATCAGGGCTTGTAGTACTTAATTTAAACAACACAATAACCATAAACAAGTAGTATTAATTCATTATACAACTGAAGAAAGCAAGGCTTAATAAAAAATGGCCAAACATTATCGAAGCAAGGAACTGGCAGAACTAGGATTCTTCATTTGACTGTATTAGCTTTTTTTTTCTTTTTCTTTTTTATTGTAAAGATACTATACAGAGGGTTACAGTTACATGAATAAGGTAATGAGTACACTTCCTATTGAGCATTGTTACTCCCTCCATTGTTTTCCCCCTACCAACCCTTCCCTCCCTACCTTCCCCGAGGTTCTTGTTTTTTTTTGGTTGGGATTAAGTGATTACATAATTTCCCGAATTTCACAGTATTGTGGAATAATGATGCTCATTTAAAGTCACAAGTTCATTCTAGCTTTCCTTGGGCAAATTGTCTATCACACTCTATAACATATAACGGTGTACACATATACACCATTCATGTGATCAGCAGCATGGGGATATTTAGTAGTGGTTCGACCAGATGAGTGGGAGTTCTATGTTTCTTAAGTCCTGTTAGTTTTGTCGTATCACCTAACATTTTGGATTTAGCATCCACTTATCAGTGAGACTATGTACCGTTTGTCTCTTTGCTCTTGGCTTACCTCACTCAACATGATTCCTTCTAGCTCCATCCATTTCCCTGCAAATGCCATTATTTTGTCATTTCTAATGGCTGCATAATATTCCATTGTGTTGTATTAGCTTTTTAAAAGCTCTATGCAGAATTTTACAAGTTTTTGACCATAAAAACTTTCTTTACAAACGTTTTATAGATCAAATACTCACATAATATACTAGAATAGAAAATGCTAAAATACACAAAAGTAAGCTGGGTGCCCTTTAGCTCATGCTTGTAATCCTAGCTATTCAGGAAGCCAATATTTGAGGATCACAATTCAAAGCCAGCCTAGGCAAGAAAGAAGCCATTCTGAGCAGGAAAGTTTAGAAGACTCTTATTTCCAATTAACTACCAAAAAAGCTGGAAATAGAGATATAGCCCAAGTGGTAGAATACTAGCCTTGAACTAAAAAAAGCTCAGAGACAGTGCCTACATCCCAAGTTCAAGCTTAAGTACTGAGACAACACAAACAAATGAATAGAAAATGCTATTTTAGACTTATTACTCTAGTAAAATCTCTAATGAAATATCTTCAGTTGAATGGTAAATTCCATTCTGCTTTCTAGATAAAATATTGAAGATAGTTTTATCAAGTATACTGACTTACTTTTTATAAGCACATTTAACATTGTATCCTGCGGCTGAGTTTAAGACAGGGATTCCAAGATCTTGGTAGACTTGTTTCCAAACAGCTCCACTTTCAATCTAATGGACAAAGTAAAATGAAAACTATCTAATTAAAAGGTGGGAATGTAGTAACATTTTGATAGATCTAGCATACATTATGATATTATTCAAACCTGGCAAATTTTAAATTTGATTTACACATGCAATTTTAGTATTCAAATCTCAGGAATAAATATTGAAATGCTGAGGCCATTTGACTTTAAAATAAATACAGGTATAGTAAATATGAAAGTAAACAGAATCCTTAATATTCTTCCCTCAATAATGAGTCAAAAAAGTTTTATTGAAATTAGTAAAGCATTTTATTCACTAGAATATTCTTAGTTGGATAAACAAGCATATCAGATCAGTTCAACAAACATTTTCTGTCTACTTCAGGCACTATGAAAAAGACTGACAATGTAAATAATATTAAGAAAATGCCCCTTGTTGATGATCCTAGCCCTCCTGGAGGGCTGATACTGGAAGGGTCATGGTTCTAGCCCAACCCTCAAAAAGTTCAAAATATCCCATTCTCAACCATTCATGGTACATGTCTGCCAGGACAAATACTCAGGAAGTACAAATAGAAAGGTAATAGTCTAAGCCAGCTTGGGGGAGAGGGAAGAGGATGAACCCTAATAGTAAGATAACTAAAAGCCAAAAGTGCTAGAGGAATGGCTAAAGTAGTAAAGCCAGTAGGTGCTGGTGGTTCACACCTGTAAATCCTAGCTACTTAGGAGTCTGAGATCTAAGGATCACGGTTCAAAGCCAGCTCAGGCAAGAATGTCTGTGGGACTCTTGTCTCCAATAAACCACCAGAAAACTGGAAGTAGCGCTGTGGCTCAAGTGGTAGAGCGCCCGCCTTGAGCTGAAAGTCAGCGCTCTAGTGCAGAGTTCAAGTCCCTCAACCAAAAAAAAGAAGTAGTAAAAAGCACCGGTATAAAGCCTTAAATGAAAAACTCAGTACCCCATCCCCTGCAAAAACAAAAACAAAACAAAACAAAACAACAACAACAACAAAGCACAAATTAGGACAGATTCAAATTCTCAAGAGCATATAATCAAGAAAGATAATAAATTAAAATTCTTCTAATCACTATGGTTGTGCTGACTCAGACCTTCATGAAACAGAACCTCTATCAAAGTATGAAAAATGTAACAGTAAATCAAACTCAAAACATTATCCACAAAAAAAGTTAAGATTTGTAAATCTCATCTTTGGTGGCTGTCTCTGTATCTAAACTGGACTTTCCATTTTCTTTTCCAATTATTTTAGAGATGGAGATACCTAAAAACAGGAGGCTGAGATCTGAAAATTGGTTCATAGACAGCCCAGGCAGCAAAATCTATGAGATTCATCTCCAATTAACTACCAAAAAGCCTAAAGTGGAGTTATGGCTAGGCTTGAGCAAAAAAGCTCAGAGACTATACCTTTTGGTGCCAGTTCTGGGGTTGTGTTCAGTCACAGTCAGACACCAAAAGAAAAAATTTCATTTCTGTGTATAGTACTCACGTTATCAAATCCTCCAAGTTTGTGTACAAGTCTGAATAACTTAAAAAGATTCAAATTTCGATATCCAAGTACAGGTCGTTTGTTAATAGGAGTTCCTGTTTAAAAAAAACACACACACAGATAAAATTATACTAAATTTTACTAAAATGAAAAATTAAGGAAACAGGTTTGACTGAACTAAATAAAATATTGAGTTAATTGGGCAACTTGTACAAAGTATGACCTTTCACACGATTTCCAGGTATATCAGGCTGACTTTGGAGAAGAATTTTGTAAGGCCTGGGTGTGTAAGTACTAATAAAACAGCATCATCATCAAGTGTCATTCTGTTATCTAATATTGAAAGTTCTTTGGGGTACCAAACACAGATTTTCAGAATAATATATAAGCATTTATTTTCCCATGACAATAATATCTAATAAAACACTATCAAATTCGTAACGGTATTTATTATATGACAGACACTATGACAGTCATTTTATTATCAGCAGTCAAAAACAGCGCCAAGCCTAAGGAGTTGAATTCTCTTCTTTTTAGCAGTCCTGGCGTTTGAACTCAGGGATTATGTTTGACCTGCAGGTATTCTACCCATCTGAGCATGTTACATTGCTGCCTCCCTTTGCTTTGTGTTTCACAGAGCTTTTTTGCCTGAGCCTTGGCTTGGACTGTGACTTCCTCTTCTTACCTTCTCCTATGGAGCTTACATTACAGGCACTCACTCTAACAGCAAGCTTATTTAAAATTAAGGGGTCTCAGCTCCGCAGGTCTTTTTTATTTTCCATAGTTACTATCATTTGTTAAACAAATTGTAAAAGACAAGAAATGAGCAAGGAATATGAACTTTTAAGTGTTGTATTTCTTACCATTGCTTTACATTACCCACAATGTTTATATGTATAAACACTGTAAATACTGTTTTTATTGTTGTAATATTTTTGTAATTACTATT
Organism: Dipodomys ordii; assembly: GCF_000151885.1. Taxonomy (NCBI): domain Eukaryota; kingdom Metazoa; phylum Chordata; class Mammalia; order Rodentia; family Heteromyidae; genus Dipodomys; species Dipodomys ordii. Next base: position 386,963 of record NW_012267240.1, on the reverse strand, counting down.
TACTTTAAAGTCACAAACAACTTTTAATCTTCACAATGATAATCATCATTATCTTAACCTCCATTGCTTATGAACTCTATGACCTTTAACAATAAAACTATTTTTTACAAATCAGATGATATGTACATTTCTTTCCCTTTGCTTATTATCAGCTGTTCCCTCTTTCCCCCTCATTTCAGCAAGGTCTTAACATGGAATCTTTCTACTCTCTGTTCCTTGAATTTTTGGAGATTATAGGCATGTGCTACTATAACTAGCTTTAAATTCTTTATTTTGTTGTTGTGTGTGTAATTATTCTTATTTCCTAAAATATTCCAGAATTTTAAGTTAGAACCAGTATTATTGTTGTGTGTGTAATTATTCTTATTTTCTAAAATATTCCAGAATTTTAAGTTAGAACCAGTAAGTTATACAAGAAGATTTCATTATACTGTATCTTCATTTATACTACAATGTACTTAGACCAGATTCAGTTCCTCTAACACTTTCCCTGATTGCCCCTAGACATCCTGAATTCTTACTTTTAAAATATCATCTCACTGATATCTACAATCTCAAGGATAAATAAAAGTGAAAACTCTCACCTCTGTCTTCCATAAATTTGTACAACTGCTGAAGGAAGTTTTCTCTTTCTTCTGGAAATGGTTCTATTTCTTCCTAATCACAGAAGAAAGGATTATTTTTATCAATTAACCATTTTAATCATACAAGCAAGATTTCCTGCCAAAAGTAAAGCTAACACTTATTAAAATATATCAAAGGCATTTTTTTCAAAAAAATATTTACTAATAAGTTATTGGAAATAGGACAGGTCTACGCATTTTAGGCTATATAGAAGAAAATATATCCTCAAAGTTATCATAATAGAATTCCAAATGTAAATTCTTATGGGAAAAAAAGATGATGACGTTTTACTGTTACCAGAACTGTACTCTCTAAATCAGGATCACAGGCTCAAAAAGACCTACTCTCAAAATAATAAAGAGGATTAGGTTTGCACATCCAAGCTGATGCTGTTATTGCTCCTCAAGGAACTCTACAAGTCTGAGTCCCATTAGTTGTAACTACAAGCATCCTTCATATTATGCAGCCCCACTGTACAGTACTTCAAGCTTATATAATCAGTAAAGTGGGGAACAAATTTGATCTACAATACCTGAAGATTCAGACTTAATCTTCAAGTAATAAAATAGTTCCCCGATTTATCAATTACAAGGGAAGGACTAGCTTCTTGCTGCTGTGGCCAAGGGCTGTGGCAGTAGGGAGCTGGTCCTGAAGGAACCTGCAAGGAGCAGGGTAGTAGGTAAGAGGGAGGAATTCACCAATTCAATGACTTTCATCCATTCAACAAGCATTAAATGAGCACCTGTTAAGTATAGGCACTATGATAGGTGCTCAATCAAATAAAAGAAACAGCTGTAGAGCCTGATATTATAGAACATCATTAGGAGTAACTGCAGAGAAAATGATTCACAATATACAGTGAGCCTTTACAGTTACTCAGGCTGAAACATACAGCTCTAGTAGTAAAGAGCAAGGGTATTGAATTGATATTCTAAATGCATCTAAACAAATCCTTTCTAATTTGGAAAATCATGAGCTGAATGATAGGGTTTTTGTGAACTCTCCTCTTTGCCAGTATAGCAAAGGAGAGCAGTAAACTAGAAACTACAGATGCTGGTGAACTATTAGGTTGCTAGTTGGAAAGTGAACAATGAATAAATGAAAACTATTAATTTGCTTATGTTAAATTTATATTTCTTAATTTAAACATAATCTACATAGGCTGGGTCTTGGTATGGTCATCCAATATCCATCAAGGAAATCTATTTTCAGACATTAAGCTGTCTTCACAGAACATACTATACTATGACTTAAATAAACAGATTCCTATTCCAAAAACATTTAAGGAAAGTTTGGATTAAACTTAAGAGGCCAGATTTGCATTTGTAAAAACAAATCTAAGGTTTGGTAACCACTATTTTTGATCATCCTTTACAAATTTTGCACTATGACAGATACTCTAAGTATAAAAATAAGACAAGTGACTATCCTTGAGGAGTTTATCAATTAGTGAGGGAGAAAAGCAGTCAATAAATATAACTACATATATACATATATGTGTGAAAATTGAGTGTGAAAATTTCCTGAGTTGAGAAAGGTGATGGTTCATCCATTTCCCTTTCCAGAGATGCCTCCCGAGTAGACATTAGGAAACTGACGGAAGAAGAGTTCCTGGGTCACAACCTAGCTGGCAAAAGTAAGTAGCAGCAAGGTATAGAATTTGTCATTGCTATAGCACAAAGTTCAGAAAGAAAGGGTAGAATGAGTGTGAAGAAAAAAACCCATGAGGCAGTTGTACTATGAAAAAGGCTTTATGCTGAAGCTTGACTTTACTCCAGAGGTTTCAAATAAGGAAATGACTGTTCATTTTATTTTTTTCTTCATTTTTCCCCTAGTGCTGGGAATGGGATATAAGACCTTACACATGCTAGGCAAATGTTCTACCACTGATAAATATCAAGTGCCCTCATTTTAGCATTTTAAATAGAAAGGAGCTCAGGAGAAGACTGAGTCAGGAAAGCTCTTACCCATTACGATTAACATGTAACTCCAAAAGCAGTCCCTCTTATTTCATTAATAGCTTACTACAGTTTAATGGCAGGATTTCACACTGTACTAAAAATATTACATATCCATAAGATATTATCATTATTTCCTCAATACATTATAGACAACTGACTTTATGGTCCAACACAGAAGCTATCAGTATTGGCACTGTTTATCAACAACTTTACTGAAGCTATACATGTTGTACCAGTGAGAAATGTTATCCCATGGCTAGACCTAAAGAATCAGTTACAATGAATCTAAGTATGGCTCTACTAGTCCTAAGTTCAAACCCCAGTACCACAAAAAAAAAAAAAAAAAAAAATCAAAGAACAAAAAACACCACATCTTCATAGATGTTTCTCATTTGTATTACAAAAAATTATTCCAGATTCTATGAAGAGATGGGAAATAAACAGAAATATAAGATGAACATGAGTTGATTTTTCTTTTAATAGTAGGTGGAAGGCACTTTTTATATACTCTGCTAGGTATTTCAGCAAACGGTCAGTGCACACATCTCATGAGGTAATAGTTCTTATGCGCACAAACTGCTACAAAGCATGGTAAATAAGAGGTGGGTATTTCCCTAGTCATCTGATAAACCAAAGAGCAAAGCAAGATTGAAAACAATAACCAGAATGCATAGAGTTCTAATTTGGCAACACTGTATTTCTATTTTAAGATAAGCAACTTGATTTTGCCAAGTACTGCATATAAAATTTCACTATTAAGTATTTCTAATACTTCTTATGTAACTACTCATGAGCTTAGTCAAGTCCTACCCAGCTGTCAGCTTTAAGAAACGTAACTAAATTTACCTCTTCTTCACTGCTATTATCCTCCTTTTCTTTTTCGTCATCTTCTTCCTCTTCTTCTTCCTCTGCTTCACTGCTAGAGCTGTCTTCTTTCAATTCAGTCTTCCAGTTAGCGGGAACAGTTCTACTTTTGTGAAATTCAAGTGCGTGATCAAAGGCTGGAAAGAAACATTGAATGTGTGAACTGGGGAAATTAAAAAGACAATTACAAAAAAAAATTACCCAAGATAAAGAAATAAAAATTGCCATCACTAATAGGTAGTGTCTACTACATTCTTGGCACTGGGATCAAATATTTATTTTTGCCATTCCAGGGGCCTGAACTCTCAGGGTCTGAGCATTGTCCCTGAGCTTCTTTTGCTCAAGGCTAGCATTCTATCACTTGAGCCACAGCACCACTTCTGGCTATTTCTGTGTATATGGTGCTGAGGAATGGAACCCAAGGCTTCATGTGTGCAAAGCAGGCACTCTACCATTAAGCCACATTCCCAGACCATAGACACCCATTTTATAGTGTGAAACTGCTGCCACTGTAAATGAGAAATGTTCTTCTTTCAAGTAGAAACTAAGCATCTCTAACGAAAAACAACTTAATATAGGTAATCATTTAATATTTTACCCAGCAATTATTAAACAGTAGTATTTAACAGACAAAGGACCATTATGATAAAAATATTCTTTAGAATCCGGTGACAGTGGCTCACATCTGTAATCCTAGCTACTCAGGAGGCTGAGATCTGAGAATCAGAGTTCAAAGTCAACTTGGGCAGGGAAGTCCATGAGACTCTTATCTTCAATTAATCTTCCAAAGGCCAGAAGTGGAGCTGTGTCTCAAGTGATAGAGTATTAAACCTCGAACAAAAAAAAAACCAGGGACAGCACCCAAGCCCTGAATTCAAGCCTTAGGACCAGCAGATACACACAAAAGGAAATTCTCTATATGTTTAGTTAAATCTAATTTTAAAACTATGTGAATTGGGCTGGGAAGGTGGCTCAGTGGTAGAGTGCTTGCCTACCATGCATGAAGCCCTGGGTTTGATTCCTCAGTACCACATACATAGAAAAAGGCGGAAGTAGCACTGTAGCTCAAGTGGTTGAGCTAGCCTTGAGCACAGAGAGGCACAAGGGCAGTGCCCAGTCCTTAGAGTTCAAGCACCAGGACAGGCAAAACAAAACTAAACCAAAAAAAACCTATGTGAATTAGCTTGAGATTAGATAGATACAATTATTGTCCTTTTCTAATACATAAAAATAAAGCCATAAACTACATACTTAATAACTGAGGTAGTCTACATAGCAAATGATTAAGCTTGATAAATAAGGGTAGAGAAAAACTAACCATTAACAATGCCATTAAAAATCAAGTAATGAAAATTCAAGTCAATGTATTTCTCAAACAGAATTATTGTAACCTTATGATAAGAATTTATACTTATCAGTGAGATATGACAAATCAAATTTACTTTGATTCCTTTTATTATCATGTCCTGAAATTATATTTCATTATTGAGCAAAAAAAGCCAGAATATGCTAATAGCTGATAAAACAGTTCTTTCTGACTTTTCCAGATTACTACCAATTATAAGCTTAAAAAATAGAAATAGAAAACTTACATTATGAAACACATATGGGTTTTCAAAGTACAAAATCACATACTCCACTACTACCCACTTACCTTGTTTTAAAACAGCATCAGGCTTCGGTGCACTGTCACTAGTAATTTCATGGACATCTTTTCTTGGAACTGAAGTACTGTATTAATGACATAGGGGGAGAAAAAGGATAAATTAAGACATAAATAATACACTGCTAGAAAATATTAAAAATATACAAATACTGATATAAAATATTAAAAATATACAAATACTGATATAAACCATCTAAAGTGACTGGACACAGGGTTGCAAGTCCCAAATATGATAGGCAGGATGTATAATCACCTACAGGAGGGTCCTGATTTAAGAAAGCTTGTATACCCCAGACCAACCAGGTTGGAGGCAAAGGGGTCATTAACACCTAGGCGTTTCCAAATATCACACAGTCCTTTGACTAAAAGAGAATAATGAATACTCTTTTTAAGGTAACAATGTGTAAAAGCAGAAGTCAGAAGTAAAGTCAGAAAGTAAAACTCAGAAAGTAAAAGTCAGAAGTAAAACTCTTCAATTATCTTCAGTTAAATACTTGATATTACAATAAGAAATTACTTGAAAACTGGCAGTAAAATTACCAGTTTATAACATACTCTTTCTTCAACATTTTTTTCCTCCAAACCAAAGTATAGACTTACAAACAAACATCTGACCATTTCTGGAAATCCCCATTTGTCATGTGTGTCAAATGCAAATGACTGGGACAAATCTGACCATAAATATCACATAAAATTCCTATTTTATACTAAAAAATTTACCTTCTATGCATTTGATTTAGTCAGAAGACTATCTCAAATACAACTTTCAGTTTGCCACTTTTTATAGCCTTTTATTTTTAAAATTTCAAATATCCATAAATGTAGGTGAAATTCTGAACCCCATGTATCCATTACCCCCACAACAGATTCCATAAACTCTTGTCACTATTCTGCTTTTCTTTTTTTATTTGGGGGGGGGAGGCAGGAATGGTGATAGTGAGGTTGTTTTTTATTCATGGCCTCATGATTACTAAGCAAGTGCTCTAAGGCCCAATAACACAATCACGTAACGATTTAAATTTTGGGTTGTATCAAGAATCTAATAAGTTCTCTTTCTTTTCTCTTTTCAGCAGCATTTTCTTTTTGGGGAGGGATGGGGACAGCTGTAGAGTATGAAATCAGGGCTTTGGTGTTTGTTAGTCAGGCCCTCTACTGCTGAATCATACCACCAGCTCTTTTTGCATTGGTTATTAAGAAACAGTGTCTTGATTTTTGCAGGGCATGGGTCTAGACTACTTTCCTATTTTATACTTCCAGCCATAACTGGGATACATTTTAGCCTGAGCTGGCCTAAAGCCATAATCTTCCTGATTTCTTCTGCCTGAGTAGCTTGAATTATAGGCATGAACCACCAGTGTCCAGCTAAAGTTAGTTTTATAGATTAGGACCAACCCCCCCCCAAAAAAAAATCAGATCAGGTACCAGTAACTCACATCTGTAAACCTAGCTACTCGGGAGACTGGGATTTGAGATCATGATTCAAAGCCAGCCTGGGTAGGAAAGTCTGTGAAATTCTATTCTCCAATAAATTACCAAAAAAGCCAAAGTGGAACCACTTTGTGATAGAACCACTAGTGGCAGAACACTAGCCTCGAGCAAAAGCAACTCTGGAACAGCACCTAAGCCCTGAGTTCAAGCCCTAGGACTGGCAATTAAAAAAAAAATCCCTTTTCCTAATTTGAAAATCTAAACACCAAATCTTAAAATGTAGCAATCCTTTTTTTTATGCTGGTACTGGAGAGCTTGATCTCAGGACCTCCATAGCTTACTCAGCTTTCTTGATCACGGATGACACTCTGACCACTTGAGCCATACCTCTGGCCTAGTATTTTAGTAATTAATTGGAGATCAAGTCTTGAATACTTTTCTTCCAGGGCTGGCCAGGAAGTTTGACACTTTACCTCTCACCTTACAGAGCAGTGAGGATCATAGATGTCAGCCACTGGCCCTCAGCTAAAGTGTAAATCCCAGTGCAAAGTATCTTGTTTCAGCTGTGTCTGATACTTTCTGTACCTGAGGTCCCTGTTACTAAAGAGAATAAGGCTTAGGGATATTTGACCCCAAGAGTTGAGACAAACTTTGGGAAGGGGAAAAAGAAAGGAGATGAGGAAGAAGTAGAGGGGAAGGAAGAGAAGCTGAAGGGGAAGGAGGAAAGGAAAAAGAAGAGAGGGAAAAACAGTTAAGGAGAAAGAGAAAAGGGAGGAGAGAAAGGGAAAAGAAAAAAGGAAGAAATAAAGAAAAGATGTGGCAACTGTATTATTTTTCAAGAAAAATCAGAACTCAGCTCTAAAAAAGTTCTACATGAGAAATCACATTCTAAATATACAAATACATCTATTACCAATTCATTTTAATCTTTGAGTGGTTGTAAAAGTCACAGGTATCAATACAATTGTTAAACATTACTAGAGATATTATAAAATGCTAGTAAAACCACCAAGAAAAACTGGAATGAAATGCCAATATCAATATCTATGCCAGTATCAATACACTATTTTCTTTGACAGTCCTGGGGCTTGAACTCAGGGCCTGGGCACTGTCCCTGAGCTGCTTTTGCTTGAGGCTAGTACTCTACCACTTGAGTCACAACAGCACTTCTGGCTTTTTCTATTTATGTGGTACTGATGAATCAAACCCAGGGCTTCTTGCATACTAGACAAGCACTCTACCACTAAGCCATATTCCCAGCCCTCAATAAACTATTATATACATTAAACATATCCAATTTGTCTAAACAAATCACCAGCTATACAACTAAGATAGTGCAAAACAGTCTATTTTAGAAAAAAAGTAAATAAACACTATTACTTTACTACACTTAAAGAAAAATGGTTCTTTTTGAATTTTTCTCAATATGATGAAAAAGAAGAGCCAAAGATGAAGAGAAATAACTAATTTAATCATTTAATGTCCTAATCTGATAAGACAGCCTATATTATGGACAGGTTTCTCAAGCCAAGTGAATAATACTTACAATTTGCCATCTTTGAAAGATCGAACAAGAATATTATCTTTTTTCACAGCAATCTCATCACTACAATCAGGACAAACCACCTTTTTAAAAACAGAAAGAAACAATTATATGAGCACACATGATTTTTAAACAGATATCCTCCAACCTTTCAGATTCTTAGATAATGCAGACTGTTAACATAGATATGGTATTAAAACAAGAATAATAGTTATGACTAGCCTCGAAGCCATAGGCCACGTTTTAGGCAGAAATAGAAAAGAGAGTTATATCATGACTAAAATAATTTCCAGAGTCTTGAATATCACATCAATTCTTAAGAATAAAAAGAAAACCAGTAATAGCTGGGTGCTGGTGGCTCATGCCTGTAATCCTAGCTCCTCAGGAACTAAGATGTGAGGATCATGGTTTGAAACCAGCCCAGTCAGGAAAGTCTGTCACATTCTTTATCTCCAATTAACTAGCACAAAGCAGGAAGTGGAACTGAGGCTTAAATGGTAGAGTGCTAGCCTTAAGCTAAAAGGCTCAGAGACAATGCCCAGGCTCTTAGTTCAGGCCCTAGGACTAGCAAGCACATACACACAAAACTGTTCTTCTGGCTGCTATGAAGAAAATGGACACATGAGGCAAAGAGTTCAAAGACATACCTAGATGTAAAGTGGTAACAACAAAAGACAATTAAAGGAATAAGAAACACCAGAGATAATTATGCAAGTTCACTCAAGTTTCTCATGTGCAAATGACAAGTGCTGTTTATGTAAAAGGAAAACAATGGAGAAGGGCCAAATTTGGTCACAAAGTAGGAGATAGTTAATGCCATTAGAGGATGAAAAATGCATTATAAAGGAACCTGATGGATTGCTAACAGTAAATGAGTATGAATATATGAAACAGAATGGAATCACTTCTTTGTCTTTCCTGGACCTTGAACTCTGTCTTGGCTTGGGTGCTGTCTGTTCTTAAGATCCTTTTGCTCAAGGCTAGCACTCAGGGTTGGCAATATGGTCTAGTCATAGACTGCTTGCCTAGCATACATGAAACCCTGGGTTCAATTATTCAGTACTACATAAATAGAAAAGGCCAAAAGTGATGCTGAGGCTCAAGTGGTAGAGTGCTAGTCTAGTAGTACCCAGACCCTGAGTTTAAGCTCCAGGACTAGTTAAAAAAAAGGAAGTAGGGTGTGTGTGGCGGGGGTGGGGGGTGGTAACCACTCTACCACTTGAGCTGTGCAGCACCACTTCTGGCTTTTTCTGTGATTACTTGGAGACTTGAGGACTTTCCTGCCCAGGCTGGTTTAGAATTGAGATCCTCAAATCTCAGCATCCTGAGTAGCTATGATTACAGGTATGAATCACCTGGTGCCCAGCTCAGGGAATCATTTTTGACATCTGTTTTTTGGAACTGAGAAAGAATGATGGCACCTGAAATCTGTATTTAATCACTAGATTTAAAGTCTTTTAAGTAGAAAGGATATATGGGACAAGATGTGATCATTGGTTTTTAGTATAAATGACCTAATAGTGTTCTTTAGATAAAATTATCTGAGACTAAAAAATTTTAGACAAAACCAAAAGAGTTTAAGATAGTTGTAAAAATACACTGATCATTAGTTTCTCATTTGAAATTTAAAGCTTTTCATGTACTAAATTATACTTTATCCAAAAAGAACTGAATTCGTACTGCCAAGAACAAACCTTCATTAAATTATGAGGTTTAACTAACTAGTTAAACTTGTATTTGCTATTAAAAAAAATGACAGGTTGTTTTGTTGTCTAAGAAAAGATTAAATAAAGGGCAACCTAGTCAAATATTCCAAGATATTGGAACAACAGTCTACTACACAGAATCCTTCCAACTTGCTAAAGGGGCTAGCATTATGAAAATTAAGACTTTCTGTTACCTACTAACTTGGTTTGGGTGCTTGGACCAGTGGGACAATAATGAGAATACTTTTGATAAGGAAGCACCTCAGAATTATGAAAGGTAATATAAGAAAGCAACAGAAAATTCTACCTACTCACCTTGGGATCTACAGAGTCAGAAAATAGGAAAACATTAGAAAGTAGGTATAAAAATTCACTATAGAGAAAGTCAGTGACTGGGTGATATGTATTTGCATTCATTGTTATGAAGAGTGTACTTAATAGGTACAACTGAGATCAACATCAAGAGCCTGGCAGTGGCTCATCCTTATAATTCTAGCTGCTTAGGAGGCTGAGCTATGAGGCTCATAATTCAAAGCAAGCCTGGGCAGGAAAGTCTGTAAGACTCTCATCTCCAATTAACCACTAAAAAACCAGAAGTAGAGATGTGGTTCAAATGATAAGACTGCTACCATTAATCAAAAAAGCTCAGCGACAGTGACCAAGCCACCAGCAGACAAAAAAAGTAGGTAAATGCCAAAGCTAACTAAGTAACAGGAAAATATGTCAATCTAAAAGGAATCTACCCTTCTTTTGTATTTCTAAACTTCATGAGAGATTTGGGAGTTCTGCATTGCATTATAGATTTTCTACTCAAAGTTGTAATGAAATCAATTCCCATATACCTAGCTTCTATTATTAGCAAGATTTTCTCTGGTCAGAGGCCATCAACAATGCTTTATATTCAAAAAGAATTTTAAAGAAATCTTCTTGTTAACTAAATGTAAGAAACATGGTCCATTATTAACCTAAAAACAGTAGTAAGAAAATGTATTTGAAAATAAGTTTGCATTGTTGAAAATTAACTTTTTTCATACTGAAACTACTCACCAATGCAGGAAACCACAGTGCTTTCTTTTTATCCAAACTAACATAATCTACACATACAACTTTGCCTAGTAGTTCATCAATCTGCTTCCTATCATCCTCATCTTCATCACTGGAAGATGATGAAGATTCTTCTTCTGGTCTAGAAAGAGAAAAGAAATAAGGAATTTCTATATATAGTCACAAAGAACAAATAAATATGCCAATGATGAGTTTAGGAATTTCAAAACTTACAATACTTTCTTAAACATTAAAAAAACAGCAACCTTAAGTGTTTCCTAAGTTTCTAAAGAATATTAGCAAGTTTATCTTTAAAAAAAAAAACCACATCAACATTCTTATATTCTTTTAAATTTCCTTTTTTTTTTTTTGTCAGTTTTGAATTCAGCATCTGGGCACTGTCCCTGAGCCTCTTTGTGCTCAAGCCTCTTTGTCTTCTACTACCACTTGAACCATAGCATCACTGCTGGGTTTTTGGTGGTTAATTGGAGATAAATGTCTCACAAATTTTCTTACCATGGCTGGCTTTGAACCACAATCCTAAAATCTCAGCCCCCTGAGTAGCTAGGATTAGAGGAGTGAGCCACCTGTGCCCTCTTAGATTTACTATCTTAAAAAGAACTAAGGAGCTGTTTACTGGAAGCTGTGGCTCAAGTGGCAGAGGGCTAGTCTTGAGTAAAAAAGTTCAGGGACAGTGCCCAGGCTATTGGTTCAAGCTCCAGGACCATCTCTCTCTCCCTCCCCTCCCTCTTCTCTCTCCCCTCTTTCCCTCGCTCCTTCTTCCTCTCTCCCCTTCTCTCACATACACATGCACACACACACTAGTAATAAATAATACCACATACATTAATCAAAAAAACTGTGAAACAATAAATTAACTATGTTCCAAGTTTAAGGGCTGGTACTGCTGACTATTGAAGAGTCAGGCAACAAAGGCTCACGCGTGTAACCTTAGCTACTCAAGAGGCTGAGATCTGAGGATGGAGGTTTGAGGCCAGCGTAGGCAGACAAATCTGACCTACTTTTAATAATGAACAAAGCATTTGTAGTAGAGGTGTGACTCAAGTGGTAAGGCCAAGCAAGAGCAGCCAGTAACTGCATGTGTAAACAGACACAAACACACAGAGACACAGACACAGAGACTATACCTATATATTCTCAACAATTATGAGGCAGAGACATGAAAAAATATCTCAAGTCAAGGTTGACTTAGGAAACAAATTGAGAACTTATCTTAAAAAACAAACGAACAGCCGGGCACTGGTGGCTCACGCCTGTAATCCTAGCTACTCAGGAGGCTGAGATCTGAGGATCGCAGTTCAAAGCCAGCCCGGGCAGGAGAGACTGTGAGACTCCTATCTCCAATAAACCACCAGAAAACCGGAAGTGGCGCTGTAGCTCAAGTGGTAGAGCGCTCGCCTTGAGCTGAAGAACAGCGCCCAGGCCCAGAGTTCAAGCCCCACGACTGACAAACAAAACAAAACAAAACAAACGAACAGAGGGGCAAGATGAGAACGGAGTAACTAATTCTCAGAATCTCAAAAATTTAGCTGGGCACCGGTGGCTCACATCTGTAATCCTAGTTACTCAGGAGCCTGAGATCTGAAGATCACAGTTCCAACTCAGGCAGGAAAAGTCCGAGACATACTCATCTCCAATAAACCACCAAAAATCTGGAAGTGACACTGTGGCTCAAGTGGTAGAGCACTAGCCTTGAACTGAAGAGTGCAGGGGCAGGGCCCAAACCCAGAGTTCAAGCCCCACAACCACCAACTACCACCACCAACAAAAATCTCAAAAGGCCTCAAGTAAAGAAGGTACAGAGGCTCACTATAGTCAGGAGGTAGAGATCAAAGGATCACCATTCTAGTTCAGCCTGGGCAAAGTTTGAAACCTCAACTCACCAATGAAAAAGGTGGGGGCAGGTGAATACAGTCATCTCAAGAACCTATTAAAAAAGGCCTAAAGCAAAAAGTAATGAAGGCAAGCACAAAGCCTTGGGTTCAAACACCAATAGTGCTACACATACCCTGAAATGCTAAAGGTCCCACAAACAACTCAGACCTACACTATAATATACTAAATTTCAATCTCACATTTTAGGAATCCAGGGAACAGTTTTCCTATATTCCCAGTACAATTTTTTTTGGGGGGTCGGTCCTGGGGCATGAACTCTGGGCCTGGGCATTGTCCGTCAGCTCTTTAGCTCAAGGATAGCACATTACCACTTGAGCCACAGAGTCACTTCTGGCTTTTTCTGCTGGAGTCGAACCCAGGGCCTTATACATGTGAGGCAAGCACTCTACCACTGAGCCACCTTCCCAGCACATAGAATTTTTTTTTTTGTTGGTTGTGGGGCTTGGATTCTAGGCCTGGGCGCTGTCCCTGTGCTCTTCAACTCAAGGCTAGTGCTGTACCACTTGAGCCAGTGCCATTTTCAGTTTTCTGGTGGTTTACTGGAGATTAGAGTCTCATAGACTTTCCTGCCTGGGCTGGCTTTGAACCATAATACTCAGATCTCAGAATCCTGAGTAGCTAGGATTACAGGCATGAGCCACCTGGCCAAAAAAGAAAAGAAAAAAAGGTAATTTTTTAAAAAGAACATATTTATTAACTGGAAGTTAAGAGTACAGAGAAGAGGCAATCTAGTAAGATTATCACCACAGCTGTCAATATAAAAGAAGTAAAATATGGGTATTCATAAAATGCATACATGATTCTCCTATTGTATTTTAAAATGCTTCACAGTAGCATACAATTCTGCACTAGTAAATGAGAACGTGGCCTATCAGAAGGAAAAGAAAGTATCTGAAACTAGATACACTTCCTTCACATTAGAGGAAGAGAACAATCAGTTCTGAAGAAAGATTTTTGATACAAATGGCTCAAAATGGCCAGCCTAATCAGTCAAGGTCACAGAAAAGGTTAACAGACTGCAATACATGTCCATTTTATAAAATACACATACATACACTGATTCCTATAAGGACGGAAATATTTGTGTGATAGCAGAGACCACATATATTAACCAAGGAAAAAGTGAGATAGTAAATTAACTACGTTCCAGGTTTAAGCATAAGTTGGGCTGGTACTGCTATAGTGTGTATGAGGTCCTGGTTTAATCCCCAGCACCAAAACAATCATTTTTTTAGTGGGTGCTGGTAGTTCACGCCTGTAATCCTGTCTACTCAAGAGGCTGAGACCTAAGAATTTAAGTTCACAGCCAGTCCAGTCAAGAAAGTCCAATAAACCAGCAAAAAGCCAGAAGCGGAAGTTGTGGCTCAAGTTGGGAAAGGGCTAGTCTTGAGTAAAAATGTTCAGGGACAGTGCTCAGGCTCTTAGTTCAAGCTCCAAGGCCATCTTTCTCTTTCTCTCTCACACACACACACATACACACAAATAATACTAAACATTGTAGAGTAATATGAGGAATAACTACTTGATTTCAATTACCAAACAACTTTAAATTTTAGTTTCCTATCTGTTAGAAAAAATTATATATTTTAAGTCTGTTACTACAAGTACAATATTTTAAATGGTACTTGGAGAAGTTCCATCTATACTTACAAAGCAGGTTGTAGATAGTATGAATACTTAACAAACCTTTCCATTAGCAGTGCATACAACTTACATACATGTGGAAACATATAAGTTTACATGTAAAGTTTACAAGTTTACAGGTAAGTTTACAAGTAAAAAGACTTCACAGCTCTGATTTTCAAAACTGATATCTATATTTCTACAAGGATCATAACTTTGATCACTCCATGTCTGAAGGACTAACACACCAAACTCAACAGTGTAACTTTTGCTATTTCAAAACAGTCACAGAAGACATTCAGTTGGGGTTTTATGGATGCTCTTTATTTCTTAATCACTACCATACTAGATGGTCACAATGTAAATAATAATAAGGCCCAGACTAATAAGCAAACACATCAGAAAATGTTAACTTGGATTAAACAAAGAATCAAATCTGGATACAACTGGACTTTATCCAACTAACAAGGTTACACATATCCTTATAAAAATTCTAACTGAAGACTTAATAAGCATGAAGGCTTCAGACCCCAAGTTTTGTCTAGATAAGCAGCTATTCACCTTATATATATTAAATCTCCACACTCCCCTTTAAAATCATCCTAACCTGAGCAAATATTCCTTTCCTATTTACTTATTCCAGTACCTTACTGCTTCTCTCTCCCCCACCCTCTCTTACTCACTTTGTTGAGTAGACTCAGTTCCATCAGCATACTGTTACTTCCATCAACTTATTTCTCTCATCTTTAAAAGCCAAACCCTGAACATTTTTCTACTAGGTTTTTCTAACTCAATACTTAAACTGCCTTCTTACAGTTCACAACTCACTCGCTCCCCCCAGCCCCCCAGACCCTGCTCTTATTCTTATTTCCACAGCACATAAAATTTCTACTGTAATTTGACATCTTCTTCTTTCTTTCTTTCCTTTCTCTTTCTTTCTTTCTATACTAAAGTTTGAATTCAGGGTGTCAGGATTCTAGACATGCACTCTCCCACCTTATACATTCCTTTTTTCAGATAGGGTTTCATACTTTTTCCCAGGCCAGCCTCAGACTACAATCCACCTAGCTATGCCTCCCACATAGCTGAGATTATACCTGCAAACTTACTACATCCAGTGTGTTTGCTGAAATGTGATCTGGACAACCTTTTCCAAAGGTTGACCTTAAACCATGATTCTCCCAGTGTCAGACTCACAAGCAGCTGAGATTACACAAAAGCCATGGCCATAGCCTTCTTTGTTAATTACTTTGTTGGGGGGTCAGTTGTGGGACTTGAACTCTGGGCCTAGGCACTCTCCCTGAGCTCTAGCAAGCTAGTACTCTGCCACTTGAGCTACAGTGCCACTTCTGGTTTTCTAGTGGTTTATTGGATATAAAAGTCTCATGGCCTTTCCTGCCCGGGCTGGCTTTGAACCATGATCCTCAGATCTCAGCCTTCTGAATAGCTAGGATTACAGGCATGAGCCACCAGGACCCGGCTTCTTTGTTAATTCTTTATGGTTCATCTCCCTACATCAATAGAATGCAAGTTCTTTAAGGGTAGAAATTATTATTTTGTTGCTACTTTTTCTTTTGCTGAAACAAGGCCTTCCTACATAGCCATGACATACTGCAAACTTACTATCGTGTTTCATCTTACAAATACTAAGATCATAGATGGGCACCACCAAGTCCAGTATAGTTTTTTAAAGTAACTGTTTTATTCACTTAAACATGTAAGTACCTGAACAGTGTTTGACACTGCTTAAATGTTAAATTGGTATGGTGAGATAAACTAGGAAGGTTTAATATGACTACAGACCTCTGTGTGTGTGTGTGTGTGTGTGTGTGGTACTTGGGTTGGAACTCATGGTGTGTGTGTGTGTGTGTGTGTGTGTGTGTGGTACTTGGGTTGGAACTCATGGTCTGTGTGTCTGTGTGTGTGTGTGTGGTACTTGGGTTGGAACTCATGGTCTCAAGCAGGAGTTCTACAGCTTGAGCCATGCCCCCAGTTCTCTATTATGGTAATTCTGACATTATTTTACAATGAAATCCCAATGTAAAATAAGTATACATCACACTAACATGCCTTAGTTAGATAAACTAATGAGCAACAATAATGTATAATGGACAAGAGTTAGAGCTTAGTAGTATAGTACTCGTATATTATGAACAAGGTCTTTAGTATATATATGTATATATACATACTCTGTGTGTACATAAACACATATATGTATGCATATATATGTATGTGTATATTTGTGTTATAAGAACTGACCATGACACACTAATAACATATTACTTAAAAGTGGTATCACTATTACTTATGAATCAACAACTACAAATGATAAGATATATGATAAATTGGGGGCTGGGAAGGTGGCTCAGTGGTAGAGCGCTTGCCTTGCAAGCCTGAGGCCTTGGGTTCAATTCCTCAGCACCATATAAGCAAAAAGAAAAAAGCCGGAAGTGGCGCTGTGACTCAAGTGGTAGAGTGCTAGTCTTGAGCTGAAGAGCTGAGGGACAGTGCCCAGGCCCAGAGTTCAGGCCCCACAACTGGACCCCCCCCCCCAAAAGAAAGATATGTGATAAATTGAGCTAGAAGTTTCAGAGGGTTAACTGTGAAATCTAATTCTAGTTTCTATGGTTCTTAAATTTTGGGCAAGTCATTATCAGTTTCATACTCTGGTGTGGTAAATTAAAGGCTGTGTTACTAGCAGGAAAACTGATAGTTTATACTTAGAGTGAAATTTATTACATGTGAATTACATATTCACAAAAATGTTTTAAGATCATAAATCTGTAATACTAAATCAAATCACTAGCAAGTATAACAGTAATATTACACAGTATAACCTGTACCTATAAGTAATCCTTGTTAACTATCATTATAAACTTTATGCTTTGTTATTTTTCTGAAGGGGAAATAAAAGCAGCAAATAAACTGTTTTGCTACTATAGCAGTTGTACATATGTAAGGTTACTGGAAAAAACAGGGGGAGAGAAATGTAGAAAAATGTATCAATAAACCCAAACTGCACATGTCTAAGTTATATGGGCAAAATTTCAATCAAGTTATACATTAAGAGGATTAATAATTTGCTTTAAACAATCAACAAGGCAGAAGATAATCATTTTTAAAATACTTGAGCTTCACTTGCATAGTATGTTGTTATATTGTTTTTTTGTTTTTGCCGGTCGTAGGGCTTGAACTCTGGGCCTCGGAGCTGTCCCTCAGCTCTTCAACTCAAGGCTAGCACTCTACCACTTGAGCCACAGAGCCACTTATGGCTTTTTCTGCTTATGTGGTGCTGAGGCCTCAGGGCCTCATGCATGCAAGGCAAGCACTCTACCACTGAGAGGCCTTCCCAGACCCTTGCATAGTATTTTTGAGACGTTGGGTTCAATCTCTAACACCACAAAGTTAAAAAATTAAGACAATATGTTAGTGCCTCACATCAGTAGCCCAGCTACTTGGGAAGCAACAATGGGAGGCTAGGCCAGCCTAGGTAAATGGTGAGAACCCCACTTCAACAAAGCTAAGGATGGTGGTGTGCAACCTTTATCCAAGGCACACGAGGCCTAAGTAGACTGTGCTGCCAGGCTGGACCCAGGCAAAAAGGAAGATCCCATCTAAAAAATAACCTAAAGCAAAAAGTGCTGCAGTAGAGTGAAAGGGGAAGGAAAAAGAGAAAATCAAGCTAAAGGAAAACAAAGGCAGTGGTAAATATTTCTAAGAATGATATCCTGGAAACATTGAGAAAAAAATACAAAACCTGTTGTGTAGGTAACTAGGGTTTGCTTGAAGTCAGGGCTTCCTGCTCTCCATGTGTTTGGGTCATAGTTGGTACTCTATCACTTGAATCACTCCTCTGCTTCTGACTTTTGCTGATTATTTGGAGGTTAAGAATCTCTTTGATTTTTGTCCTGGGGCAGCTTCCAAAACCACAAGATTCTCAGATCTCAATGTCCTGAGTAGCTAGGCTTATAGGTATGAGCCACTGATGACTGGTCAAAAACATATTTGAAGTGCCAAAGAAACATAATGAAGACTTTTAGCAACACAGTAATGGAAGCAGAAATGAAGGTAAGATGAATGCCCAGAAGATCTAGAGGTCTAGCAAATAACTTAGGAGAAACAGGAGGATAAGAGGAAATAGAATTTTAAACTGTGGCATTTTCTTCCGATGCTGATATACCAATGCTCAAAACACAAAATAAAAAGGTTGTCAGGCCCCTTGGCAGTGAAAATGACTGACCTCAACAGTGAAGAGGAAGAAAGAAGCAAGTAAAATCAGATTAGAGAAAAAGCAGCAATTCTCAACCTCTGTCTTTAATATTATGCATGTATACAAAATAATCCCATAGCAAACCTGTCATTAAACATTCTTAACAGAAAAATCACTAACATAAAGTATTTGCTAAAGGAAGTAGCGCTGTGGCTCAACGAAGTAGAGCACTACTAGCCTTGAGTGAAAGAGCTCAGGGACAGCCCAAAGATCCTGAGTTCAAGTCCCATGACTGACAAAATAAATATAAGTAAACAGAAAAAAAAAAGAGACAAGAAATATTTGGACTGGGAATGTGGCTTCGTGGTAGAATGCTTGCCTAGCAAGCATGAAGCCCTGGGTTTGATTCCATAGTACCACATAAACAGAAAAGGCCAGAAATGGTGCAGTGGCTCCAACAGTAGAGTGCTAGCCTTGAGCAAAAGAAGCTCAGGGACAGTGGCCAGGCCAAGTTTAAGCTCCAGGACTGGCAACAAAAAAAAAATGTTTGCTATGGGCTGGAAAGGTGGCTCAAGTGGTAGAGTGTTAGCCTTGAGCTGAAGAGCTGAGGGACAGCACCCCAGGCCCAGAGTCCAGGCACCATGAGCAACCAAAAAAAAAAAAAAAGTTTGCTAGAGATTTTAGAAAACAAAGGTCAACTGGCATGGGAGGCACCTGCATTTTGTTCTTAGATTAAGGAAAAAAACCACCTCAACTAAGAAACATAATATTACTTCCATGTATATAATTTTAGTAATTTTATAGATTAAGCTATGTCATATTTTAAGATAAACTTATTTTTCTATTTAGTTTCTATATGCAAAAAGATAAAAACATAATTAGATGTGATTTCTTTTTTGTGCAATTTATCAAGATTTCTCTTGATAGACTAAATTTCCTGTAATTATATAAAATTGAAATATTTTTCAAAGTTCAAATTATACAACAAATAAAACTAGTCCCACCTGTCAGACATAAACATCAATAAGCAGAATTTCCACATACACACAAACATATTTTCACGTATGATTAAATGATCATGATGATTATATTATATACTTGTCTTCAATTATGAATTTTTTATGTGAATACATGATGATATTTAGTACTTACAGAAATTGAACATCCCTATTCTAAAAAACCCAAACTCTACAATACTCCTATTTCAGTTCATTGTGGAGTTTGGATAAGGGATATTCAATTAGTTAAGTAAGTCTCAGTAAATATTCCAAAACCTGAAGTCAATACTCTGAAGTATAACATTTCTGGTTAAAGCATTTTAGATAAAGTAGTAACTCAATCATCACGTGCTACATAAACACATAAATTCATTTAATTTTCACAACAATACTAAGAGACATGTAATACCTGTACCTTAATTTTAAAGATGAGAACAGAGGCATAAGAAGACTAATTTGTACAATGTTACAAGCTATGAAGTGGAAGACACTAGGAATTTAAACTGAAGCCAAGTGTTACAAAAGTTCACACTGAGCTGAATGACTAAATCATCACTAATGCAATGATTCGACATTTCCTGATACCTCAACTCTAGGCTCTGATACCATCATTCATACTTTTTAAAAGCTTAGCATAAAACTCTGGGACTATTAATATTAATGATCAATTAGATAAAATCTTACTTCACAACTGAAGTATAATCATTAGGCTTTTTTGTTGTTTTGTATTGGTCTTGGGGCTTCACTTCAGGACCTAGTAGTGGTTCCTGAGCTTTTCTGCTCAAAGGTAGCACTCTACCACTCGAGCCACACCTCTGCTTCCAACTTTTTGGTGAACTGGGGAGTTTCATGTGCTTTCCTGTTTGGTCTGGCTTTGAACCAGGATCCTCAGATCTCAGAATCCTGAGTAGTCAGGATTGCAGGCATGAGCCACTGGACCCTGGCTGAAGCCATTAGTTTTATAACGTGTGTGTGTGTTTGTGTGTGTACACACATTTTCTTTGGTACCACAAACCAAGTGCTTCAGTGAATTTTTGACAAGTTAAAATCCTCTAGAAAAACTGGAAACATTATTAGATCATAGAAACAGCTAATACAACAAAGGTCTTATTTACTAATAAAGTCATTTCATTTTTTTCTTTTTGGCCCAAACACTCCATATTTCAGTGTCATACATAGAACAATAAACTACAGTTACAATCCAAATATTATAAAAAATAATCAGGTCACCAGCAAGCAGTCACAAATAAAGGTAGGCAAATAACCTGATAACTGAGGGTTAAATTTTTTTTCATTTTAAAAAAATTTTTTATTGTGAGAATACCGTACAGAGGAGTTACACTTACAAGGGCAAGATAATGAGTACATTTCTTATCAAGCATTGTTGCCTCCTCTTTGTTTCCCCTTCTCATCCCTTCCCATACTCCCTCTCTCCCCCCGAGTGTTAAATTTTCTAAATAAATCGGAAGAAGCACATATGACACTTGAATCACAAATATAGTAAGAAAATAACAGTATTTGTTCAATGCAATTATTAGTCTCATAATTTTCTCCCTCAAATGAGTATTTCTTTAGTATAAAAACTAATTTAGGGTGCTGGGAAAGTGGCTCAGTGGTAGAGCGCTTGCCTTGCATGCATGAGGCCCTGGATTCGATTCCTCAGCACCACATAAGCAAAAAGAAAAAAGCTGGAAGTGGCGCTGTGGCTCAAGTGGTAGAGTGCTAGCCTTGAGCTGAAGAGCTGAGGGAAGCACCAGGCCCAGAGTTCAGGCCACATGACTGGACACCCCCCCCCCCAAAAAAAAACTAATTTAGAAAGTAACTTGGTTAGACAATCCATTGAAAAGGAAAAAGGCCTATGGAGCAAGGTTAAGTTCACGACCTGAATTTTCCTTCCTGTATTCCTTGGATTGGGCAATTCATATATCTCAGGCTTATTTTCCTGACTTTAACAAAGATAAAAATAATACCTATATGGTATTATAAGGCTAAAATAATGAGACAACACTTAAAAAACTCAGACACAATGGAATTCAACATATGATTCTATATATTGAAATAATTTACTCACACTGACGTTTTTAATCATTCAACTCAATATTTCTTTGCAATAGCTAGTCTAACAATATTTAGGCTCATGCATATAAAACTTTTAATCCAAATAAAGTATTCAGAATTTTTTAAAAACAACTTCTAAGAATATAAATGAAAAACTTATTTCCCTGTCTAATTCACTCCAATACCCTTCTCTCTTGCTTCATGGAGGCTGTTAAACAGACTTTCAGCTGTTTTCCTTGTAGTTATTCTTAAGAGAAAATAAATACTGTAAGAGTTGAAATCCATCTATGACATTTGACAAATAAAAAAACTTAAGGAATTCAGAGGAGAGAAAAGCATGTCTAGTGTCAAGGGAAGAGTAAGAAAAAAGCCAAGTGGTTCACAATAAGGTAAAGGACTTCTACTGAGAACTAAAGAAAGAACAAGATAGCCACAGGGAACTAAAGCACTAGAAACAGAAAAACCAGCATGAAAAAAAGCACAACAGGATTATTGACTAGTTTTATCCTAAGTACCGCCATCAAGATACATGGAGGAGCAAAACTGGAGGTGTACATAGCTGGTACGACTAGTAGAGCATGGAGACAATCAAGCACCCATGCTTAGGAGTCTGGAATCACTATTAGATCTGAAATTACTATTAGATCTCATTAGCATTGCTCAAATTACAATTAAAAATAGCTATTAAAACAATACTAGAAGGAGAAATGAATTCAGGATCAACTAACAGTTATGAAAATGGACTTACATATGATTAGATCTTCTTCCTCTATTTGTTTTCTTTCCTATGACTGGAGTGCCAAAATGCTCAGGGTTGGTGAGTGGGAGCTGGTCTAATGTCTGTGGGTAAGAACATAAACCCATCAAAAGTTATTACCTTGCAAGTGCTTGCTTCTTTTTAAACCAAATCAGTTTAGTATGTCCAGATTTTGACATTAAAAATTTTCCCCATGGAAACAACACTTTCTAAATATTAAAAAAAAATCCTAGTTTCAAAGATTTTAGAATAAAGATGAGTAAGCCCCTTGCTGGGGGGAAAAAGGAAAAGAAAATCTGTCTGCTCTTCTACATGTTTCTAATTACCTGTTAGAAGACTACAGGTACTGATTAAAAAACAAAAACAGCTCTATAGAAAGATGTGTAAAATAATACCATCTATTTTATAAGGATCTAATTCCTAGGTTGGGGTCAATTGCAGTTCAAAACGTTCCTTGTGCATAGGAAATCATAAAACAATCTAAAAACCCAATCTCTTAAAAAGTCACAAAACAAAATTACCAAGATAAATGCCAGTTTCTTGAAGAGGTTCTATTATCATTTGGTAAACATTTCTGCAATAAACTTTTTCCAAACAAAATGTAAAGCATTAGTTTTTCTATGTTAAATTTCGTTTTCTTTATCCATCTGCATCATTCAAAGTTTACTTGGTATGAGAGTAATCAATAAGCGAACATTTCTTTCTTGTGATCAACTATGCAGTTCATATCAATGCCTTTCTTTACTCACTCTCATTCAAAAGCAATGTTTCTTAGGCAATGATTAATTATAATGGTTGGAGGCAAAAAGAAAGGGTGATCATTTCTGAATGTCAGACACTTCATACATTTTTCTGCCTTTGAAAGTTCCTGAAAAGGTTTATACATGTACAAAGTTAAAGTAACAATTCAAAGATACTATTCTAATTAATACTGGCTCTGAATATCAATTTCTATACAGGCCTTATTTCTCTATATTATTAAGATTTCCACAGTTGCTTTTCCCTTTCATGAATCCCAATAGAATATTTGCTGCTGGAGATAATTTCATGAATACTAGAAAAAAAAGATTCCTGGTCACACTGTCAGGATGGAAAGAAAGATGAGAAACTAGGGTAGGAAGACTACTAAGAAGTTACAAATCAGAATGGTATAAGAAAAGGTATCTTGGCTGGACACTGGTGGCTCACACCTGTAATTCTAGCTACTTAGGAAAAACTGAGATCTGAAGATCTTGGTTTGAAACCAGCCCCAGCAGGAGACTTATCTCCAATTGATCAACCGTCAGAAGTAGAGGTACAGTTAACATGTTAAAGCAAAAAAGCTCAGGGATAGCACCCAAGCCTTGAGACACACACACAAACACACACACAGAGTACCCAACAACACAGACTAAACAAATGTAAATATATGAAAAGGAATGCTACACACACACACACAACCCAACAACACAGACTAAACAAATGTAAATATATGAAAAGGAATGCTTCCCAGGTATAATGGCACATAGCATATAATCCTAGCACCTGGAAGGCTGACAAGGGGTATATCAAGTATGAAGCCAGCCCAGACTACATAATGAGACTCTCTAACTAGGGGGAAAGGGAAAGCTATAGAGATATCTAGATATCGGGCTGGGAAGGTGGCTCAGTGGTAAAGCGCTTGCCTTGCATGCTTGAGGCCCTGGGCTCGATTCCTCAGCACCCATAAGCAAAAAAAAAAAAAAGCCGGAAGTGGCGCTGTGGCTCAAGTGGTAGAGCGCTAGCCTTGAGCTGAAGAGCTGAGGGGCAGCACCAAGGCTCAGAGTTCAGGCCCACGACCGGACCCAAAAAAATAAAATAAAAACAAGAGATCTAGATATCAAGTATAGGTCTATATGTTCCAAACAAAATGTTGGCAAGACTTCCACCAACAAAAAAAGCACAACATGTTAGTTGGGCATTTTCACCTGGAAGGCACAGCTAGAAGAATCTTAACCCAAAGCTAGCCCTGGGCAAAAAGCTAAAGACCCTTCTGAAAAATAGACAAAAATCAGAGGGATAGAGAGCCAATGGTTCATGCCTATAATCCTAGTTACTCAGGAGGTTGAGATCTGAGGATCCCACTTTGAAGTCAGTCTAAGCAGGAAAGTCTGAGAGACTTTTATCTCCAATTAACCACCAAAAAGCTGAAAGTGGAGCTCAAGTGGTGGAGTGCTAGCCTTGAGCACAAAAGCATTAAGCAAAAAAGCTCACAAACTACACCCAAGCCCCCGAGTTCAAGCCCCAGGAAGTGGAAGGGGAGAAGGTGGATTGGGAGGGTAGGGCTTCAATTTTATTTTTACACTGAAAATAATAAACTAAACCAGGTGCAGTGGCTTAAGTGTGTAATCTTCCTACTTAAGAGGCAAAGATGGGGTAGGATGTTGAGGCCAGTAGGCACAAATGTGATGAGACTCCATTTCAATCAATGGCGGGATGTGATGACACATGCCTGTTATTTTAGCTGCAGGAAAAGTGCATACCAGTGGCAGTGTACACCTGTCACCAACAGTTACATGAAGAAGCACAAATAGGACAACTTCAGTCTAGGCCAGCCCAGGTATAAAGCAAGAGCTTACCTTCCAGTAACAGGAGGAAAGGGGAAAGCACAGAAACAATCACTTTTGTATAATCAATAGGATATTCCTAAGATACATATATATATATATATATATATATATATATATATATATATCCAACTATAAAGAATATGAGAGATTCCATACATGGTGTTGCAGCACTTGGGAGGCTAAGGCAGAAGATCTTGATTTGATAGCTTAGGCTTCCAAAAAAACAAAAAATAGGAAATAGGAAGAGTATAAATAACTACATACAAAAGATAAAAAAGATAAAAATCTAGGTCTGGGAATGTGGCTTAGTGGTAGAGCGCTTGCCTAGATGCATGAAGCCCTGGGTTTGATTCCTCAATATCACATTAACAGAAAAAGCCAGAGTGGTATTGTGGCTCAAGTGGTAGAACACTAGCCTTGAGCACAGAGAGGCTCAAGGACAGTGCCTAGTCACTGAGTTCAAGCTCCAGGACAGCCCCCCTCCCCCCCTAAAAAAAAATCCTAACATTTATGGGGCAAGAAATTCTTGTCTTTCTAATTTAACTTGTATAGAATCTAACCCAATGCAAGTGAAATCAGGCAATTGGAGCCAGGTTATGGCACTCACACTTGTCAACTTAGCTACTTGGGAGGCTGAGATAGATAAGTTTCAAGCCAGCAGAAAAATCTACAAGACTAAGCTGGACGCAGTGTCAGTCACTGTCATCATAACTGTGAAGAGAAGCCTACAACAGATGTATCTCACTTCAGACACATATCAGGCAAGAAGCAAGACCCCTATCTCAAATAATCTGAGCACAAAGGGCTGGAGGTATGGCTTGAGTAGTAGAGCACTTTGTCTAGCAAGCACAAAATGCTGAATTCCAAGTTAAATGCTAGTGTCTTATTTCTGTAATCCTAGCTACTCAGAAGACTGAGATCTGAGGATGGCAGTTTGAAGCCAGCCTGAGCAGAAATGTTGGTGGAATCTTATCTCACATTAACCAGTAAAAAGCCAGAGCTGGAATTGCAGTTATGGTTCAAAAGGTAAGATGTCAACCTTGAGCCAAAAAGTTAATGGCAACAATCCAGTGCCTGAGTTCAAGCCTCAGGACCAGCACGCACACATGCACACGCGCACACACACCTGAGTTCAAACCTCAGTGTTGCCCAAAATAAATGTATAAACACTATATTGGAGGCAAAAGCTGTCCCAAACATAAATCAAACACAAACTCTTTAGACGTTATTTGCCATTAACTCCTCATTGTGATAAATTTTTAAGGATGGAAATTTCAAAATGATGTTATTTGGAAAACATTAAAAAAAATCTAGACCCACTTTGTGTTTAAATTGTAGGCAGATTATATGTTCCTCTAATAAATATTAAAGCTGCTCTCATAAAAGCAGATGCTTTAATTACGGTGATTTCTATTTTAACAATGTTATTTCAATTATTACAGGAAAAAACTTCTTAAGGTTTGTTGAGGAAAAACATACTGATTTTTGAACAAGAGAATTTCCTTATTATATAATGTGTATAAAGTAAAACAAAAACAAGGTATTTTGTCTGTAGCTTCAATACACCTATGCCCAGCAAAAGGACTATTTCAAGAGGTAGATAAGACTGGGGAAAGGCAAAATACTCCTCATCTTAGACCTAAAGAACAAAACCCACAGACTCCTAGAAGCTATATTAAAGGAACAAAGAACATGCCTCGGAGGGAAATGTGTAATGACCCGTTACTGAAAGCTGGATACAGGAAATACAAAACTGAAATCTTCTATAACTTTCCTTACAGAATTTTCAGTTGCTTGTAATAAAAAGCATACAAAAAAACCAGATGATGCATCTGGTTTTGGATAACTCTAATTATCAATGCTCCGTACAAACACCTAAATTGTTCAACAAATGGCTATGCAGTGGGTAACATGCAAATATAAACTTCGTAAGGCTGGAACAAGTGTTATTTCAGTTTGAGAATTTAATGTGACTTGTCATGTCATTATGAAAATCTATTTGAAACTTATTGACAATAACAGGACCAACATATTGACAGTAGGATATAGCTTCCTTCTGAAACACGAAATTATTACTAGTATTAATATCCTGAATACTCTTTCAAAATATCCAGTAGAGGGGGTACCACTAGCCCAGCCTGTACAGCCCTGGCCAACCCCAGCTCTGCAGGAAAATATAAAATAAAGGGTAATACATGCATAAATTCACCTGTTTGAATACTCCTGACCATGTTTGCACAGGGCTTAGTTGAGAAAATTTTTAAATATTTTTGATGACTTAAATGTTTGGTCTCCTATAATAGAGGGAATATTATGCAGATATAAATTCCAGATCTGCACACAACATGTGATATATAGGAAGGGAGTAACAGAATCCTGTATCGGCATTCTAATTTTCCTCTAACAAAACACGAAGAAGCCAGGCGTTGGTGGCTCATGCCTGTAATCCTAGCTACTCAGGAGGCTGAGATCTGAGGACTGTGGTTCAAAGCCAACCTGGATAGGAAAAGTCCGTGAGACTCATATCCAATTAACCACCAGAAAACCAGAAGTGGCTCTGTGGCTCAAGAGGTAAAATGCTCACCTTGAGCTGAAGATCTGAGGGACAGTACCCAGGCCCAGAGTTCAAGCACCACAACCGACAAAAAAAAAAAAAAAGTAAATACACAAAGAAAAGTGCACTCCTGCATAGACACAAAAAGATCTACCCTGCAAATACAAAAAATACACAGCTATACTATTTCAGCCTACAGTTGTCTTATGAACAATTCCAATTTAAAATTCCTGTTTTTTTAAAATTTAAAATTTTTAATTTAAATTTTAAATTTTTAAATTTTAATTTTTTTTAATTATTATTTTAAGCAGGGCACCAGTGGCTCATGCCTGTAATCCAAGCTACTCAAAAGCCCGAGATTTGAGGACGGTGATCAAAGTCAGCTCGGGCAGAAAATTCCTGGGGAGATTCTTATCTCCCATTAATTGAAACCCGGAAGTGGAGTTGTGGCTCAAGTGGTAAAGGGCTACTCTTGAGCACAAAGAGGCTCAAGGACTGTGCCCCGGCCCTGAATTCAAGCCCTACAACCAACCAAAAAAAAAAGGTTGGCTAACATTGTAACCAAATACAACCTAATCCTGGGACTGGATGTAAATTGTCAGATTTGAAATAATAAATTCCTTAATGAGTGCAATTAATTAATTAATGAAAAACCAATTTGAAAAAATTACTATTTTAGTTATTTCTATACAACATCCTCTCCTCCAAAGCCTTCAATTAGACAAAAAGCCTTCAAAATATTTAATTCTCTGATTGAGAATGACTGTAACAGTTTTTTTTTTTGCCTAATGGAAATGAAGTTATACATAATAATTACACAGATATACTACTTCATCATTGTACTTGCTACAAAGTATCTAGTTTCCTATATTTAAAAAATTAATTAATAGGGGCTGGGAAGATGGCTCAGTGGTAGAGCGCTTGCCTTGCATGTCTTAGGCCCTGGGTTCGATACCTCAGCACCACATAAGCAAAAAGAAAAAAGCCGGAGTGGCGCTGTGGTTCAAGTGGTAGAGCTCTGGCCTTGAGCTGAAGAGCTGAGGGACAGTGCCCAGGCCCAGAGTTCAGGCCCCACGTCTGGACCCAAAAAAAATAAATTAATAACATATTTGTTAAAGGTTTTGTATAGAAAACACTGTTGGGACGAAGAAGACCTGTCAAGATAAGGAAATCCACCATCATTTCCCCAAAATAGCTTAAAATCTCTTAGGGAAAGCAAGTAACAGAAAGATCATAAAACAAGAATGGGCAAGTCAAGTAAAACAGATCAAAGACAGAGATCAAACTCAGAAGGAAATCTCATGAAATATATCCTAGAGTTCCAGGGAAACATGTCTACTTGTTTAAGAAGTAATGTTCTAACAAGTAGAGATGGCCCAGCGGAAACCAAGGAAAGTGTAAGAATAACCTGAAAATATCAACAAGTCTATTAAGGTAGAAATACAACAAAGTGGCAGAATAAAAGACTATTAATAATATATTGTCCCAAATTCTAAATTTTAAAGGAAATTAAAGCTATTGTCAAAACCAAAACAAAATTTATAACAGTTTAATAAATAATATTAAAATGCCTCCCACTGACCAATTCTAAGTGGTACCTAGAAAAGAAATAATAGTTCAGCCACACTAGGCACAAATTATTATCAATAAATTGTATTAGAAAATATAACACCACATGCAATAATGTCTAATTTTAAATGCTGAATTGCAATCCCATTGATTTACAAAGCTTCATGAACTCTTAATTCTTGGTACCATTTTCAAATGAAGAGCCTTTCACGTACAATTGGTTTGTCCAATTGTGCCAATTCCTTTCCTCATCAGTAAGTTGAGGAGAGACTCTAACAACATACATAAGCACTCTCATTTATTCATTCCTACTGAATGCCAATAACTAAGAACAAATGGTAAAGAAGACAAAGTTCCTGCTCTTGTGACACATTCTAGTGAGAGCATCACATTATACATAAAAAGAAATACAGGTAAAGAAATAATGTCCATTTTCAGAAGCTACAGACTGTTTGGACTATCTTTATATCCTTTAACTTTTACAAAATATGGGTACATTAACAAATCAAACAATACATTTTGTAAGTATTTACAAATTAAAGAAGTCTATATAAAAAAAAAGACTTAGAAGCTGTAAATCCTATCATTTTATAAAAAGTGGAAGCAGGAAAAACGGTGTTCAAAGCCAGTTTGAGTTACATGGCAAAACTGTGTTTCAAAAAACTGGAAAAAAATAGGCAGGTGCCGGTGGCTCATGCCTGTAATCCTAGCTACTGAGGAGGCTGAGATATGAGGATTGCAGTTCAAAGCCAGCCCAGGCAAGAAAGTCCATGAGACTCTTATCTCCAACTAACCACCAAAAAACTGGAGTGGTGCTATGGCTCAAGTGGTAGAGCTCTAGCCTTTGAGCTGAAATGCTGAGGGAGAGCGCCCAGGCCCAGAGTTCAAGACCCACGACCGACAAAAAACAAGCAAACAAAAAACCATTGGAAAAAAAATAGTGCAACGATATCAAAATCTGTAATCCTAGCTAACTCAGGTGATGGAGACCAAGAGGATTTCAATCCAAGATCAGTTTGAGCAAAAAGTTGGCAAGAATCCATGTAAGTCACCAAGCCAGGTGTAGTGGTGTGTACCTATGTACCTAGCTACCTGGATCATATAAAGAGGAAAACTGTAGCCCCAGGTCAGCCCAGGCAAAAGGTGAAACCCTATATAAAATAAAGGACAGAGGCATTGCTCAAGTGGCAGATCAGTTGCCTACCAGGCACAAAACTCAAAGTTCAAAACCCAGCATTACCAAAAATAAAAGTGGGGAACAGAACTAAAGAAGCCCACTATTTTCTCTTTTCCTTTGTGCAAAAATACTAAACTACTTGTAAGAAAGAAAGAAAGAGAGGGGGAGTAAGGGAGAGAAAGAAAGAGAGGGGAGGAGGGAGGGAGGTAGGAAGGGAGGAAAGGAAGGAAGGGAGGGAGGAAGGGAGGAAGGAAGGAAGGAAGGAAGAAGGAAGGAAGAAGGAAAGAAGGAAGGAAGGAAGGAAGGAAGGAAGGAAGGAAGGAAGGAAGCAAGCAAGCAAGCAAGCAAGCAAGCAAAGCTAGCTGATAGCCATACCTCACAGATCTCAGAATGATGGTATATGTGTGAATGAATTTTCCTGATGAACAAGTACAGTAATTACGTTTAGAAAATGAAACCTCCCCCCACCCTCCCCCCAAATACAGACTATTGAAACCTTCTCGCTTATGGTGTGCTTACTTACTTCACTCTCAGCAAAGTGCCTCTCTCCTTTCAGGCATAGTGAGGATCGTCTCAGTGTCTTCTCATCTCCATCATCAAAAACTATGTGAGAAAGTAAAATGGAAGCACTGAGGACTTGTTCAAAGGTCATCAAAATGATATACACTATGATTTGAGTACAACATGTTTAATATTATATTTGGAACTCAGTTTGCATTTCATCTTTTCTTTTTTTCTGCCAGTTCTGGGGCTTATCTCAGGGCCTGGGCACTGTCCCTGAGCTACTTTTGCTCAAGGCTAGCACTCTACCACTTAAGCCACAGCTTCTGGCTTTTTCTGAATAGTTTATTGGAGATTGGTGTCTTGTGGACTTTTCTGCCTGGGCTGGCTTCAAACCATGATCCTCAGATCTCAGCCTCCTGAGTAGCTAGGATTACAGGCATGAGCCACCAGCCCCTGGCCACATTTCATCTTTTTAATGAATATATTTAAATATAACTATCAGAGTACTTTTTCTAATTTCCAAAATAAAAGTATCTAAAATAAAGATCTTTCTTGAATCAGGAAAACACAAATATAAGAAGTTAGCATTTGGGGAGGAAACTATAAATTCAAAATGGATAGTCACGGGCAGATTTACCTCAGAAACAGAAACCTTATAAATGTATACAAAATGCCTCTAAAAATGTTGGCTAAATTTTCATTATGCTCATGAATCCTTAATCTCAGCACTACTCATCTTACTCATGTAACTGTCTGTATGGCGGCTGAGGCTGTGCGCAAACAGTGTTTACCAGATACAAATGTCCGATACTGCAAATGTGTGAGGAGAAATAATCATCCCATCACCATTAAAAACTACTGCTGTATTGTACTGACAACAACAAAAAGTACTAAAACGTTTACTAAAAGTAACAGAGGCATTAACTTGATTGTGATAATGTACTTATCATGTTGAGTATTTTGTAGTTTTACAAAATGTTGTCAGCTGTATCCTCAACATAGCTGAGGGGCTTGGGATGTGGCTCAATGGTAGAGAACTTGCAGAGACTATGCAGAAGTCCTGAGCTCAATCCCCAGCATGGTAAAACACAAAAGCTGGGGGGTAAATTTAAATACAAAGTTCCAAAATACCCTATGCATAATTATTGTTAAGTTTATGAATAAAGAATACATGCATATTTTTGTGATATGTAATTTTGAGATATATTACATACCTTATAAATCATGGACAGAAAGAGTATACCTAAAAATAGTTATCAGATCTTGAGTTTAAAAGGGCACCATTTTTATTTAACAACAAAAATTAGGTTTTATACATTACACAAACCTTTGCTTTGTGATAAATATCTTGATGCATTTAATGCTGTCATTAAGACACGCAATGATTAGAGTGCCATATCTCTGAGACTTACTACACACTTTCAATGAGGCTTACCACAAATAATTATTCCCAGTACTGCAACTCCTCTATAGTCCTTCTTAAAATTCATCACCTTTCCTTCTCTTCACATTTAATTCTCAAACTCCCAAAACAACAACAAAGCTCACCTATATTGTTTGAAGACTATCAAATTCAAATATCACCACAGACATTTTAGTAGGCATGTACCCACATTTTGAGCCACTAAAGAATTAAGAACTTAATAAGAATGAAATAAATGTTTTACCACTATTTCAGAGTTTGAAAACCCAAATTTCTGGAAGAAATAAATGATACTTGTATAAGGGAGATGAAAAATACCTTACAAAGTAAGATTTATACAAGAAGAGGAACGAGAAAGGTAAGACAGGTGGATAGGGGAAGAGAGAGATAGGAGGGGAAAGAAAGAACAGGAGAAATGGGAAAGGGGGGAAGGTAAGAGAGGGGACAGGGTGTGAACCAGAAGGGAATGGGAATAGAAGGGGAAAATGGGAAAGTAAAAAACAAGAAGGAAGAGAATAGAGCGTAATACTAATGGAACAGTTTTAGGGCTTTGTTGGTTTTTTTGGGGGGTGGAGGGGTTGGTAATAGGGTCTCACCCTATATAATCTGTGTTGCCAAGAACTTGATTTGTAACCCAGGCTGGCCTCAAAATCATAATGCTCCTTACTCTGCCTCCCCAGTGCGGGGATTATAGGTATGTTCTACCACACAAGCTAAGGAAGGGGGGGGAGAGAGGGGGAGAGAGAGAGAGAGAGAGAGAGAGAGAGAAAGAGAGAGAGAGAGGGAGAGGGAGAGAGAGGGAGAGGGAGAGGGAGAGAGAGAGAAAGAGAAGGGGGAAAAGAGAGAGAGAGAGAGAGTCAGTCTCCTGGGGCTGAGGCTTGTTGCCAACACTACCACAAGCCAGAGCCCTAATTCCAGCATTTTGCAATAAAAGTTTCATGAACTTTCCTGCACGAGTTGGCAAACTGTGATCCTCAGGTCTCAGCCTCCTGAATAGCTAGGATTACAGACATGAACTAGCAGCACCTCACTTAAGAAAGGCTTTATTAAACAATTCTCAGAACTAAAACTACAAAAGGGTGACCACAGTGCTTGCCTGTAATCCTAGATACTGGGAGTTGCATTGTAAAAAAATCATGGCTGAAGACCAATCTAGTTTATGAAACCTATCTCAACCAATTGCTGTACACAGTGACACATACCTGTCATTCCGACTATATGGGAAGCATAAATAGATTATGGAGGTGTAGGCCAGCCTGGGCATAAAGACCCGATCTCAAAAAAATCAATAAAAAAGGTGGGGGGGCTAGCTGGATAGCTTAAGCAGTAAAGTGTTTGCCTAGAAAGCACAAATAAACCAAGTAGTTCAAAGCCTAGTATGTTAACCACCACCACCAACAACAAAAAACAAAAAATACCCCACAAATACTGATTACTGAAAATTAAAGTCAGAAGCAGATTTAAAGAAAAAAATTCACTAGTAATCATAGAAGAGCACAATAATACCCAACAGACAAAATTTTGAATCAAAATGGCATAAGTTAATGAAGACAAATCTGACAAGGACTAGGAAAATAGTTTATGAGGGGTTGGAAATGTGGCTTAGTGGTAGAGTATTTGCCTAGCATGCATGAAGCCCTAGGTTCGATTCCTCAGTCCCCACATATACAGAAAAAGCCAGAAGTGGTGCTGTGGCTCAAGTGGTAGAGCGCTAGCCTTGAGCAGACCCTGAGATCAAGCCACAGGACTGGCAAAAAATAAATAAATAAAAAACCAAGGGCCGGGAAGATGGCTCAGTGGTAGAGCACTTGCCTTGCATGCATGAGGCTCTGGGTTCGATGCCTCAGCACTACATAAGCAAAAAGAAAAAAGCTGGAAGTGATGCTGTGGCTCAAGTGATAGAGTGCTAGCCTTGAGCTGAAGAGCTGAGGGATAGCACCCAGGCCCAGAGTTCAGGCCCCACGACCGGACATCCCCCAAAAAACAAAACAAAAAAAAACAATCAAGGACGTTTCTGTGAGACACTTATCTCCAACAAACTACTCAGAAAAGACAAGAAGTAGTGCTGTGGCTCAACTGGTAGAACACTAGCTTTGAGTAAAAAGAACTTGAAGACAGTGTTCAGCCTGAGTTCAAGCCCCAGGACTGGCAAAAAAAAGAAAATAGTTTATGGGAGATCTTTCTAGGAAGACATTGTTCAGTAACTATTACAGTTTTAGCAGTGCATGTGTTCCTTCAACCTATTTCTAAGAAATAGAAAAATACTAGGATAATATGCACACACAAAACAATCCATGTGAGGGTTGGGAAGGTGGCTCAGTGGTAGAGTGCTTGCCTTGCATGCATGAGACCCTGGGTTCGATTCCTCAGCACCACATAAGCAAAAAGAAAAAAGCCAGAAGTGGTGCTGTGGCTCAAGTGGTAGAACGCTAGCCTTGAGCAGAAGAGCTGAGGGACAGCGCCCAGGCCCAGAGTTCAGGCCCCAAGACCGGACCCCCCTCCCAAAAAAAAGAATCCATGTGATACCACATATCACAGTTACAAAATGACTAAAAAAAACTTGAGAAAATAAACTTTCATTAGCTACTATGATATACAATTAAAAAAACTCCCCTGCTATATAACAATATGACTAATACTATTGAACTCCAAACTTAATGGTTAAAATAGAGAAAAAAAGATACTTAGAAATTAAAGAACCTAGAAAATGAATTGCATGCAATATATATTAAATACTTTGACTTTAGATTATCTATACACAGATAAGTTGTTAAATTTTTAAGCCTCTAGAAAAGTAACATAATGACATGTATGGCATTAGAGAAATGAATTGTGAAAATTTAGCTAATTTTTGCATGATTAAAAGTAACTTTACTAGAGAGTCTTATTTTTCTTACCTACAGTGTACCAACTTGCATCTGTTAACTTATTGATGACAGCTTCCTGATAGGCACCATCAACATTCTTCACTTCCACAATAGCTCCTACCTAAAACATTTTTTAAATGTTAGTGTTTTCTAAAGGAAAATAAAACAAAAGCTACCAAAAATTAATGAATGCTAGAAAAAGAATGAATGTACATTAGATTTCTTGTTCAAAAGGCCGGGAGTTTTCTTCGCCAATGCTTTTGTACCATCAGTGAAAATGTTAACCAAGTGAATAGAAAAGGCAAATAGTATTTTACGTACTGTTTTGAAAACTTTTGCCCTCACAATTCCTCAAGTCTTTTCACTGCGTATGAAATTGACTGTCCTTGCACTATATTGTCACTGTTTTTCAAGAAAGGTGAGGGACAATGAAAAAGTAGTTTGAAGGTCTACAAACACAATTGTCATTTATAATATTTTTCTATCTGATAAGAAAATTTTGATAGAAACACTATGTTTCTTACAGCAGTAATAACAATAAAGTTGCTCACTGCAACTTTATTCACACAATGCCCAAAAGAGATAAGGAAACTACAGGAAATTAACAGAACCATTAAATGAATCAGTGAACACACACTACCATTTTTTATTTAATATTCAAATGGCCTAGGTGATATTTTCACCTAAACTTATGATTGAAAATGTAATGAGATTAAATAATCATCATTTTTGGTGATTTATTTCCTCTCAGAGAAATGCTTATCCAAATGCTGACACTGTCTAAATATTGATGGAAAATTACAAAAGGGAACAATTCAGATTCTAAACACACACACAAACCAACCTCCCTACAGACAACAAAAAATGTTTTTGAAAACTCTTGATGCTAAGAGCTGTGGTTCAACACCTATAATCTTAGCTACTCAGGAGGCAGACATCAAAGGCCAGCTAGAACAAAAAAGTCAGTGAGATTCATCAAACCAGTATGCCAGGCATACTGCCACAAATCTGTCATCCCAGCTACATAAGGAAGCCATAAGTAAGAGGATGGAAGTCTGAGACTGGTCCTAGACCTACCTCTCCTGCAAATAACACAACTTGAGACCTTACCTGAAGAACAACCAAAGCTAAAAGCAAAGAAAAGCTTGGGGTGTGGCTGAAATAGTAGAGAACAAAAACAAGGTCTAGGCCCAAACCAAGTACTGACTAAAAACAAAAACAAAAACAAGAACAAAAACCTTAAAACTAAATTGTAGTGACCTATGTCAAAATGTAGTTACCTATTTATGTAGTTACCTATGTCAAAATCAAACATCTTTAGCCTAACCACATACAAAAAAAAAGGCTTAAATAAGGAAAAACAAGGAGGTGGGCTCCAATGGCTTATGCCTGTAATTCTGGCTACTCAGAAATCTGAGATTTGAAGATCATGACCCAAAGCCAGCCTATGCAGGAAAGTCTGTGAGACGCTTATCTTCAGTTAAACTATGAACCTGTTAGAATTTTGGTATCACCATTGATGACTATAGACTAGGTCAAAGTACTTCCTCCCTTCAGTTTCCCAGACTTAGCAGAGTGCTAGTACATACTAAATGCTAAATAAATGGTGGCTGAG
Source organism: Dipodomys ordii (assembly GCF_000151885.1). NCBI lineage: Eukaryota > Metazoa > Chordata > Mammalia > Rodentia > Heteromyidae > Dipodomys > Dipodomys ordii. The sequence continues at coordinate 350,267 of NW_012267240.1, read as the reverse complement.
GTAATTTGATAACTGTATTTTTTTTTCTTTTTGTGACAGTAAGTGATAAACATGCACGTGAAATACTGAAGATATCTGCAAAATAGAAATGACAGGCAATGATTTTTTTCCAGGTTAACAGTAAAACTACAACATACACACACACACACCAAACTTTGTTTTAGTCTTCCACAGTGCCTAACATATGCAAAATACAAAGGCTCAATCAAAACTCTGAAAATTCAACAGTTAAAATTGGCAGATAAAGTCAGGTACTGGTGGCTCTCCCCTATAATCCTAGCTACTTAGGAGGCTGAGATCTGAGGATCGTGGTTCAAAGCCAACTGAAAAGTCCACGAGACTCTTATTTCCAATAAAATACAGCCAGAATAGTGCTGTGGCTCAAGTGGTAGAGTGCTAGTCTTTAACACAAAGAGGTTCAGGGATAGCCCAGGCCCTGAGTTCAAGTCCCAGAACTGGCAAAAACAAAAACAAGATACACACCTATATTATAACATTTTTCTTAACATCTATAAATGATTCCTTAATGCTCAGAATTTCTTAAAATTTTTCTAGCTATCCAGGTGGCTATCCTCTAGCTATCCGCTTGAGGCTCATGCCTGTCATATCACCTACTCAGAAGGCTGAGATCTGAGGATTGCAGTTCAAAGCCAGCCCAGGTTGGAAAATCTATGAGACCTTTATATCCAATTAACTACCAAAAACCCAGAAGTAGAGGCTTGGCTCAGGTAGTACAGTGTTCAGGAACAGCATGCCCAGGCTCCAAGTTCAAGCCTTAAGACTGGCACACAAAAAAATTCCGCAGCAAGGCCAATGTAAATTTTCAGACATTTATAAAGAGTAAAGAGCATAGAGTGGCCCCTTACACATTCCCTGTAGCTTGCTCACCAGCAGAAAGTAAAATGCATTTACTTTACCCAGTCAATGAGGGGAAAACATAAAGCAACTACCTACTTAAAAGAGCTCATATTCCAGTAGTTGGCTTCCAAGAATTAAGAGCCTCAAGTTTTGTTTTTGAACTACATCACTTTTTACAACATACAACTTAAATCACTCATCTCTAGAGTTCATCACCTCTTAATCCTGAAAAAAAAACTATTATTTTAATAAAGGAAACAATACTGAAACACTTAAGTAAGAGTAGTCAAGGTTCCCTTTAACATTCATCTTATTACTAAACACGGTTAAGTCTTGTGTAATAATGAATCAATTTTTTTCTATTAGTCTTTTTCAAGAAAATTATAAATTTCTTTTATCAATTCAGTAACAAATTCACTTAAAAAGTAATAACAAGGCATTAGGTTCCCAATCAGATACTAGAATTAATACATGAATTACCTTTAGTGGTCCCTTTATGTGATCATCCTGAACTTCCACTGTTGAAGAATCATGTCTAAAGGTCACCTAGAAATTATAAATTTAATTAGCTGCCAAAAATATAATCAAGCAACATAAGTACGTCCATGTAGCAACTACTCATTTTTACTATAATACAATCAGCTGTCTAATATAAATGTGCTTAGCCATGTTAACTGAAAAATTATTTAAACAGATAACTGCCTAAACTATGTCTTTTTAAAAAGAGAAGTATCAAAATATCACATCTAAATTACTTCATGTTCCACTCATCATACTTTATTCAATACTATGAGCAATTAGTTCTGTTGTACAACTTTTCCTAAAAAATGAACAAAGAGAAGATGTAGACATCTTATAGACTACATAATTTGTAAAGGCCTTATGAACAAGCAAGAGCACAAATTTTTGTTCTTTTGTTTTTTGGCATATGGTCTCTGTGTGTATTCCAGGCTGGCCTCGAACTCTCCATCCTCCTGCTTTATAGCTTCACACATATTAGAATTACAAGCATGCACCACCAAGTCTAGCAGCCTCAAATATTTACTGAAAACTAAACAACACTTAATCTTCAGAGGTAAGGATACAGCTCAGTAGTAGAGTGTTTCAGCACTGAAGGAAAAAAAGAAAAATCTTCACAACTCTAATAAAGTAAGCATGATTATTCTCATTTTGTTGGTAAGAAAACTAAGGCAAAGAAGTGGTCAAGGATCACAACAGTATTACTTGGTAAAGCTGAGATTCAAACACTGCAATTTAGCTTCAGATAGTTACTGTATTTTATAATCCATTCTGTAGAGTGGAAAATGGACATGAAGACAGTAAATTCAAATAAAAGTTTTAATTTTAATTAGCTGAGTTGATTGGCTATAGTGGCTTACATCACAGTTGGATGCCAACCTCATTACCTGAGACCTCATCTTCATCAGCAAACATAGCTGGGTATGGTGATAGGTGCTTGTCACATCACCTACACTGGAGATGTAAACAGGAGGATATACATCCCAGGCTGACCTGGGCATAAAGTAAAACCCTACTTTGAAAATAACAAATGAAAAAGGGGGTTGAAGGCATGGCTCAAATGGTAAGAACTTGCCTAGTAAGCAAGAGGCTTATGTTCAAAATCCCCTACACCACTAAAAGGATTTTAAAAAATGAAATGAGCATCGGGCGCCGTGGCTCAAGCCTGTAATTCTAGCTACGCAGGAGGCTGAGAGCTGAGAATCAATCACGGTTCAAAGCCAGCCCAGGCAGGAAAGCCCAAGAGACTCCAATACACGCTCAGAAAACCAGAAGTGGCGCTGTGGCTCAAGTGGTAGAGTGCTCGCCTTGAGCTGAAGAGCTGATGGACAGCGTCCAGACCCAGAGTTCAAGCCCCCAAACAGACAAAAAAAAAAAAAAGGTAGAAACAGAGGAAAACAAAATTTAATTATCTGGCAAAAAAACATGATCGCTTTCAGTTATTTTCTCTACATAAGATAAATGCACTGTTATAAGGATCAACCAATTAATATGCTCTATCAGACTTCTATGGTTATCATCATTTCAGGTAACAGGCTCACTCATAAACCAGTGATGAAAGAAGCTAGCCTCCACAGCATCCCAGGCATTTCCTCATCACACAAAAAGTATTATCACATTTAAATCATGTAGGCAGCATCTGTCTTCCTTCAGTTAAACTTTTAACCACTTACAAATGGTAACTAGTTCTTGATAATCAATGTCAATACCTTTATACTGCTTAGCAAATAAATGCTCACATAAATGAAAACTAGTAATGAATAAATCTATACACAAGTCTGTTTAAAATGTATTCCCTTTTGCTGGGTGCCAGTGGCTCATGACTGCAATCCTGGATACCCAAGATGCTGAGATATAAGGACTCAGGTTTGAAACTAGCTAGGGCAGGAAAGTCTAGGACACTCTTCTCTCCAATTAACCACCAAAAAGCTAGAAGTGGAACTGTAACTCAAATGGTAAAGTATAAGCCTTTAGCAAAAAAGGATAAGGGCAGCACCCAGGCCCTGAATTCAAGCCCCAGTAGTACCAGTAAACACAAAAGAATCAACAACAGAATCAACAACTAGATGTATATCTTTTTCCATCATTATCTAAGACACCATCAGTTTTAAGTGGCATTCCAATTTCATGGATAAAATAGATGAGGATATCTTAAAATCGATGAACTGTTTTGCTATAATGGCCTCAAATTTCTTAAATTAGAGAATCAATAACTTCTAAGGTTCTTTCCAGCACTAAAAGACTAACAATACAAATAACACCAACTTTATATAGTGAAATGGCATTCAAAAAAATCAAATATGGTAGGGTGCCGGTGGCTCACATCTGTAATCCTAGCTACTCAGGAGGCTGAGATCTGTGGATAACGGTCAAAGCCAGCTGGGGCAAGAAACTGTGAGAATCTATCTCCAATAAACCACTAGAAAATTGGAAGTAGTGCTGTGGCTCAAGTGGTAGAGCATTTGCCTTGAGCTGAAGAGCACAGGGACAGCGCCCAGGCCCAGAGTTCAAGCCCCAAGACCGACCCCACCCCACCCCCCCAAAAAAATCAACTATGATAATCAAATCTTATTCCTATTAACTCAAATAAATAATTCTTTGGCAGCATTTCTACAACCATTACTCCTAGAAACTCACTGTGCAAAAAAGTAATTCTTCAGTACACCCAATATCAAATACTTAACAATTTACAAAGATCTACATATACTATACCTTGACTTTGACAAGTCTTTTTGCTGTCTTGATTTTGGCTTCACAAAAGGCTCCTCGGTATTTGGCACTTACATCCGTGCCCACTGTCAAATAGGGAGGCTCATCAAGGGCCTAAAAATGCAAAGAAATATTATTAGACTTAAACCGCCTAATTCCCACAATCAAACCTCAGAATAATATATCTAATCCTGTTACAGCTATGAAAGGTTGTAGTAGTACAGGCTGTACTTTTTAACAAGCCAATCTATAAAATATAAACTAAAAACAGTAATGTTTATCATGTGAAATATAAAAGCATCCTTTTCTTTTTTCTTTGTTATATTTAAGTAGTCGTACAAAGGAGTTGCCATATAAGAGTTTATGAACACAACGTTCTCACCCATCCCTCCCCACTCACCTTTTTCCTTTACTTTTCTTAATTTTGTAAAACAAAGACACCCTTTTCCTATTAAACACATGATCCTTGAGCTCACTAACAAAACCACCCTTTCATTTATGGATCCAGGCACCCACTATTCACTCATTTACTCAATAAAACACTTCTGTATTGTAGACTACTTATAAAGAAGTGGTCCATTTGCTAGACGGCAAATCTTAACAACTCAATGTCTGAATAAAAAAACCTCTTGTAATATTTAAGCTATATCTTGGCTGCCATCCAAATTAAAATTAGATCTTATATTTCTATAGGTAACCCTAAGGTAGTATAAAAGAAAGAAAAACTGTACTCAAATTACTGATGAAAACTCTTTGAAGAAATCCAATCTGAGCCATCTCAAATAAACTACTGAGGCAAAACATTCAAATGCCTTCCTCTGAGTTTACTGTTTACTTTTCCACCTTAAATAATACTTACATTTCTTCACTATGGTTTAGTTTTTAATAGCCCTAATCTAGCTCTTTGAATCGTTTGCACAGCATACATTTCAACATAGGATCTAATAATTGTAATGAGTTCTTCTGTATCAATTAGTTCCATAACCAAAGGAAAAATATATAAGCAATTTTTCTCAAATTGTTTTACAAGAAATACTAGTAATATCCCAAGATGGTCCTAGAGGCAGCAAGAATTTGGAATTAAACAAATGATCTTTTCTTATCTTTAAAAATTCATTGTCATCCTTATTTAAATATGTATATTTGCATATGTATAAATATGTATATACATTTATAAAAGCTATGTGTTTGTGTGTGTAAAGAAATTCCCTAAAATATTATCTCCCTTATTCAACTCACACGTTGAGTAACAATAATGAACTCTAGTATAAGAAGTGTTAAGACTCTCAGGGATGCTTGGCTGCATAGTATAGCATAATTGTTTAGTATGATAGGAAAACAACCAAGAGTACATACTTGTTCTTAGTCTGACATATTTTTGTCCAAACTAAAAGTATATAAGGCATTTTGTGGGGAATTAGCTAAGATTCCTTTGATCAACACTAGTACTGAGAGATTTATCTGTAAAGCCAAAAACAAAACTACAATATCCTCTTATTTTACCTTTTTGCTCTGATTCTGTGATTTTGGTCAATAACACAGACCATCTCAAAGGTTAAAGTAAGATTTTTTATACAGCACCTCAGCACCACAAGAGAAATTAAACTACAAAATGACTACCCTTTGTTTAGCAAACAGAACAGCTTTCTAGTTGCCAGGGCAACAGCTATTTCACAGCTATCCTGTACTGCTTAAGCAATTAGTTTTCTAGTCAATCTACTAAATGATCTAACCAGTACCTAAAAATCACTGATTTCAAAGAGAACTCTGAAATGCATAAACTATTTTCAAATCAGCTATTGGTAGATTAAAGAATCCTTCAAGTTAACAAATGCCAGGAAAGTATGAAGTGCATAAATAAATCAACAGTAATCTCTAACGTGTCTCTACTACACCAAATGCTTAAGTTTTAAAGAGGAAAAGAAAAACAGCTATTTGTTCAAATAGCTGGCTAACATTGGTACTGTCTACAAAATATTCAGTTATTCAAGATCAATTATTTGTGTGTGTGTATGTGTGTGCGCACGCACATGCACACATGTGCACACATGCAAGTCTTGGGGCTTGAATTCAGAGCCTGGGTACTTACTACTGTCCCTGAGTTTCTGTGTTCTAGTGCTCTACCACTTAAGCCCAGCTCCACTTCAGTTTTTTTGGTGCTTAATTGGAGATAAGAGTCTCACAGATTTTTCTTGCTCAGGTTGACTTCATGATCCTCACATGTCACCTTCTGAGTAGCTAGGATTACAGGTGTGAGTCAGTCACAGGAGCCCAACTCAAGATCAGTTCTTTGGAAAGCAAACTACCACAATATTTTATTGAGGTAGTTTCTTTGTACAACTATTTGTTTAAAAATCCATCAACTAACTTGGCCCACAAAATATGTATAAATATTCTTAAGTCATAGAATTCATTCTAATTTCATACCTCTATAGCATTAAAAGCCTTTTGATAACCAGGATTACAATACTCACTAACACATGTACTGATGTGGTCCCAAGCACACATTTTGTTAGGGTGACCTCTCAATTGTTTTTCGTGTGCTGGGGGTTTAACCCAGGGCCTCATGAACTCTACTATCGAACTATATACATCTACCCTTCCTTATTGTATTTTAATGATTTGTATCTAAACTGATAACCTAAAAAGCAGATACAATGTTTTGTTCATCTTTGTATGCTCTTGTCCTAAAATACCACCTATACAGAAAGGAAGTATTTGTTAAACCAAAGACATTAGATGTTCACTATGCACTTCTAAATGGGATTGCTCTTAAGTAGGAAAATACTTATATTTAACAAACACCTTCTACTGAAAGGCACCTTACACTGGGAGGCAAAAATTATGAGCTCTGAATGAACACATGAATTCAAACCAAAGTCTGTAACTTAAAGCTGTATGACCCTTGGGACAAATTACTTGACTTTCCTGATTTAGTTTACATTTTTAAGATAAGAGAGTGATGATAGTAAAAAATATATTTATATATTTTATATTACACACTAAACATAATGTGTTAAGTAAAATACATTTAAAAATTTTAACTGTTACATATAAGTAAAATGCTGACCATTGCCCGATGTGATAAACACTCAGTGCATGGTCTGCCTTAAATTGCTATCCTTACAATTCTTTTTAGAACAGATTTGTTTAACAGTTAGATGATGTAGAAATTAGTAACAGAAGCAGGTGACGAATAGGTATGAATGAGTACCTATGCTATTAAGTCTTAGGAATATAAGACTAGAGAAAGAAATATAGGGAGGACAGCAGTGGTGCAAGGCCACAGTAGCAATTTGTCTGACCAGGCTGGGTTGCTTTCCAAATAGTCTAGGGAAATATTTTCTGGACTCTCAAGCTCCCACAAAATACTTTTATCCACAGTGCTAGAATCAGAACAGATGATGTGAGTGTGGCAGAAAGACATCCTCCTAACTACATAAACCTCAGTTAAATATATTATAGTAAAGTTCCTCTGAGAAGACCCTGGCAAAGAAGGAAGAAACATTTTTGCCTCCAACATAAACAACAAAAAAATATAGAAATAGAAATCTAATACTTCTCTGTGTGGGAGTTTACAGCAGTCCTGAGACTGCTCATCTCAGAGAAACCTGCTGGAAAGACTGGCTCTTGGAAGTTGACAGGAATGTGGATTTCTGAATGATTCTCACCATTAATTGTTAAGAGTGTCTCACTGTGCTGTATGTATGTACAAGCAGTATAATTTATGCATGACACCTGATTCCATTCTCACAGTCTGGAATTTGGACATGTGTAAGGCACTGGATGACAAGACAAAACCCCGTATGTTGAGTCTTTAATAGGCATTTCTCAGTTAGCAACAGTTCTGCATTGCCACAATTTCTGGCTGGGGGAATTGTGTGCCTGGAGTGACCCTAAGGAGAAGTATGTGCCTAGTTTACTCTCAGACATTACCCTATGCACTTTTGCTTCCAACTGGTGAGGCTTTGTATCTTCTTGTTGCAATAAATCAATTATAAATATAGCATACTGAGTCCCTGAGTCACCTTAGCATATTACAAGGATGTTAGGGAACTGACCATTGCTTCTATCATAATCACATATCAAGATAAAAACACTGCTAATACTATCAAATTTGGCATGTCCCTATCACTCTCACATCATGCATTAATGAAATATTATTTCCATTTCTTGCTGTTCTTAACATACCCAGTAAGCCTAAATGGAATCACATACAAAATCCCTGGGCAGTAAAGATCAGGACACACACACACACACACACACACACACACACACACACACACGCATGCGCGCACGCACACATGCACGCAGGCACGCATGCACGTACAACCCACTAAGGAAAACTGATGTACTACTGTTTCACAACATAAAATACCTTTTGGGTAGAGCCTATCAAGAGAAAATGGCTAAAATCTGGCAAACATAAAACCTACTTTGAGCACACTGGACAAGTACCTTAAAGAAATAGTCATGATCTACTGGCTAAAACTAAGTCACGGAGTCCTAAGCAACTTCAAATTGTTATTTTATATAAGATCTGAAACAGTGGAGGGGAGGGGAGAATTCACTGATGGCTCCTGCTACCAATTCTAGCTGGCCAAGAGGCTGAGACCTAGAAAACCTATTTTCTTTTTTTTTTTCTTGTTGGTCATGAGGCCTTTACTCTGGGCCTGGGCGATGTCCCTCAGCTCTTCAGCTCAAGGCTAGCGCTCTACCACTTGAGCCACACAGCACCAATTCTGGTTTTCTAGTGGTTAAGTAGAGATAAGAGTCTCATGGAGGGCTGGGAAGGTGGCTCAGTGGTAGAGCGCTTGCCTTGCAATGCATGAGGCCCTGGGTTCGATTCCCCAGCACCACATAAGCAAAAAGAAAAAAGCCGGAAGTGGCGCTGTCGCTCAAGTGGTAG
>NW_012267240.1:320802-341222 GCF_000151885.1 Dipodomys ordii | reverse complement strand
GCTGTCGCTCAAGTGGTAGAGCACTAGCCTTGAGCTGAAGAGCTGAGGGACAGCACCCAGGCCCAGAGTTTAGGCCCCACAACCGGACCCAAAAAAAAAAAAGTCATGGATTTTCCTGGCCAGGCTGAGTTTGAACAGCGATCCTCAGATCTCAGCCTCCTGAGTAGATAGATAGGATTACAGGTGTGAGACACTGACGCCTGGCTGGTAAATCTATTTTCAAAGTCAGCACAGGCAGAAATATCCCTAAGACTTCATCTCCAATTAGTCAGCAAAATGCTAGCTCAATTTTATAAAGGCTGTAACAGGCTGACAACAATCTACAACACTGAAAGTGAACCAATCCGCCACACTATGCCTCTTATCTCAGCCTCCTGATTAGTTCAGATCACAACAGTGCCCGGCAAAAAAGAATGCTATATGATTTTTAAAAAAAGAAAAAAAAATATATATCAAGCAGTAAGAACACAGAGGAGTATCAGAATCAGGAAAAACCTTACAGTCACAAAATTGTCACTAGAATTAAATTACCTGTTACAGCTCAAACAAGGAATTACATATGTAAATACACCATCCTGATGGAATCTAGATAAACACAGCATTTCCTAAATACAGAACTGAAAAAACCCAATTACTTGGGTTTGTAGTAAGACAGGAAAAATATAGAAGATACATACTTGTCCTTAAAAATTTCCTTCTACAAAGGTTTTATAATCATTTCTACAATATATTCCTGAACATCTTGCCTCCCAGGACTGTTTTCAGAGTTTAAAACTTTTGTGCTAACCAAGAGGTGACAAATGAGAAGGTAAGGACTGACAACTTTAACAACACCAACTAGATATATATGGAGTGAGAGAGATAGATACAGATATATAGCTATATAGAGAGATAAAATAACAAACAATTTAAAATTGCAGTAACTCAAGACCTCCTCTAAAGATTTTCTACAAAGACCCTTTGGAAAACCATACTAAGTAGAAAAGCCTACTTAAAAAGTAAGTTCTACCAGATGCTGGTGGCTCATGCCTATAATCCTAGCTACTCAGGAAGCTGAGATCAGTTTGAGGCCAGCCTGGGCAGGAAAGTTCAGGAGACTCCTATCTCCAATTAATCAGCAAATGGCACAAAGTAGAGCTGTGCCTCAAAGCACTACCCTTGAGCAAAAAAAAAAAAAAAAGGTCAGGGACAGCACCCAAGCCCGGAGTTCAAGCCCCAGCATTGGAACAACAACAACAGAAAAGAGAGTTTTATTTCACAGAAAAAATTCAGTCATGAAACAAATGAAGAGTTAGGCAGCTAACTTTTTTTTTCAATACTGTACTATAAGCTACTACTATTCTCAACATGCAAAGGTCAGGAAAGACATAAATTCTACAACAAAACCTTGCCTTTAGGAGAAAAGTGAATGGCAATAGTGAAGCCCCACTCTCTGGAAGGACCACAAATCACTGTTTTACTTCCTAAGGTCAAGCATAACTCCAGATCTTGATAAGCCACTGAAGTCTGCTTGAAAACCACCTGGCCTCTCCTCACCTCTAGCCACAAACTAAGTTTCTAGCACATAGGACCAACCACAAAGCATCTGTTAATTCTACCTGCATACACTGGCACATAATTTCCATCTTAGCAAAATTCTTTTGTGGTAAACAGAAAATATCAACCCCATTTTACAGAGGGATTTAAAACATCATTTTGCTAAACTAAGAAGGCTGTAGCAGTCAGAATAATAGCTTAAATGAAAGGCCTGCATCCTAATCTTCAGAAGGTTATATTACTTATCAAGGGAAAGTTTAAATAGCAGGTTGTCTATCAACTGACCTTGGAATGGAGAGAGCACTCTGGATTATCTGGATGGGTGTACTGTAAACACAGACTTCCTTACTGATGGGAGGTAGTCAGTGTCAAAATCAGAAATACTAGGCTGCTGTCATTTCAGAATAAATAGAAAAGCAATGAGTGAGTTTATCTATTAAAAGCTGGGAAAGAGGGCTGGGAAGGTGGCTCAGTGGCAGAGCGCTTGCCTTGCATGCATGAGGCCCTGGGTTCGATTCCTCAGCACCACATAAACAAAAAGAAAAAAGCCGGAAGTGGCACTGTGGCTCAAGTGGTAGAGCGCTAGTCTTGAGCTGAAGAGCTGAGGGACAGCGGCCAGGCCCAGAGTTCAGGCCCCACGACCGGACCCCCGCCCCCCCCCCAAAAAAAAAGCTGGAAAAGAGGAAACCAACTCTCCCCATGAGCCTGATTAAGGAATCCATCTAGTAAGATCCATGCAGGGCTGCTGACCTGCAAGTGAAGTACAGCAAGTCTGTGTTGTTTAAACAGCAACCAAATTTGTACTAATTTTTACAGCAACCAGAAGAAATGAATAGAGTCCAATCCTGCCACCATTATGCAAAAAAGCAAATTTGCTAAATGGCTTTGTGAAGATACAGTAAGTCAAAAGTAAAATTTAGCATTGATATGCGCACACAAACCTTACTGGTGGCTCAGCACTGTAATCTTAGCTACTTAAATAAGAACAGTTCTCATAACCAATCAAAATGACCAATAATCTTTATTATAATCACTGAAAGTAAAATTTTAACACTGTTGACCACCATTATATACTCTTGGCAAAAAACTTTCAGTAAGATTTATGATGATATCAGTATTTTTCCAAGTAACAGACCATGACTAAGTATCTCTGGAAATTTTTCTAAAAGCCACATTATTTTCCTATGTCAAATGTGTCTTAAACTTATAGCAACACATCCATAGTCTGTTAGAGAAAGTAGAAATTGCCTACACAGAACAATTGTCAAGTAGAACGGTAATGTTCTCTACAGCTTTAAAAAGCTGCCCACTCAGCAGAGCCCTGAGGTCACCACAGAGTCTCATATGTATGTACCATCTATACAGTCTACAGATGTCCTGAACTTACCAGAATATGTGCAAAAATACTCAGTGATGTCAGGCACCGGTGACTCACACCTATAATCCTTCCTAGCTACCCAGGAGACTGAGATCTGAGGATTGCAGTTCAAAGCCAGCCCAGGTAGAAAGTCCATGAGACTCTTTATCTCCAATAAACCACCAGAAAACTGGAAGTGGTGCTGTGGCTCAAGTGGTAGAGCACTTGCCTTGAGTTGAAGAGCTCAGGGACAGCGCAGCGCCCAGTCCAGAGTTCAACTGGACCAAAAACAATATCAAACAAACAAAAAAACCCTCAGTAGTCATGTAATAAGTATTTACTAAGTATAACTTCTGGAAAATAATGTTCTAAAATCAGTACGGAACGCTAAGTATAAAAAAAAAAAATCAGTTCTCAGTAGGTATTGGTAGGTCACACCTGTAATCTTCATTACTTAGGAAGCTGAAACCTGGAAGGCCAGTTTGAAGTAAGCCCAGGCAGGAAAGTCCTCAAAACTCAGTCTCCAACTAATGGGCATTTTAAAATGCCAGACTGGAGGCTAGCTCAAGTGGTAGAGCTCCAGCCATGCAGAGAGTGGCAACATGAGGCCCTAGGCTCAGATCCAACACTCTCTCTCTCTCTCTCTCTCTCTCTCATGTGAGCACGTGTGCACACACACACACACTACACATATACTATAAAAGATAGGACTGGGCTAAAAATATATGAGCCAGGAAGCTGGTAGCTCACTCCTGTAATCCTAGCTCTAAGGAGGCTGAGATCTGAGGCTCGCAGTTCAAAGCCAGCCTAAGCAGGAAAGTTCATGAGAAGTGGAGCATCTGTGACTCAAGACATAGAGCACTAGCCTTAAGCCAAAAAGAAAAAAACAAAAACTCAAAGAGAAAATGCCCAGATCCTGAGTTCAAGCCCCAAGACTGGCCAGAAAGGGGGGGAGGGGAAAGGATGGAGGGAAAGGAAAAGAAAGGAAGAAAACATGTAGATTATCAGAGCAATCTTTTTCCTATAATCATATATAATTCTTTATTATTATATATAAGACATAGAAGCCCATTGAATAATTATCCTAGTTTCCAAATAGGAGGATGTTAAACAATACTTGAAGAAATCTACAGCTACTGTAATGTGATACAGAAACATCTGTAATTTCTATTTCTCATGAATCATAGAAACAGTTGCTGTGGTTTGCTGCCCTCGCTCATAATTGAAATATGTGATAGCTTCAGTTTTAGAGTAAGTGAAAATAAAGATACTTTTATGATTTACATTTATAAAATGACTAATAGCCAAAGACCCTACATTCAAAATTCCTAACTTAGAAGATTCCATATAATACTGTAGATGGTAAATTTTCTTATTGGCTAGTTATGAGGATAAAATTTTGCACAGAAGATTCAGCTGAACTTTCAAATCATGCTTCCAATTTTTTTCTTCAAATTTTATTTTAATGTCATTAAAGCATCTGTCTTGACACTCCAAATGTAAATACATAAATTTCAGGCTCTGTATAATCCCTTAAATAATATCTTTTTAGGCAAGGTGTGGTGGCTCAGGATGTAGAGATCAGGAAGGCAGTTTGAGGCCAGCCTCTGGCAAAAAGTTAGCAAGCCTCCAACTCAACCAGTAAGCCAAGAATGGCAGTGCCCTGTCATCCTAGTTGCACAAAGTAGAGGTCTGCCCCAGGCTAAACCTGGAAAATGGTAGGGGTGGGGGCCTCATCCCTGTAATACTAGCTGCTTGGTAGGCTAAGATATGATCAAGGAAAAAAGTCTGCAATACTCCATCTCCAAAGCCAGATTGGAGGCATAGCTTAAATGGCTGAGTGCCAGTTGCGCAAGCAAGAGCAAGACCCCGAGTTTAAACTGTACTATCAAGACAATAGTAGTAGTAGTGGTAAAGCATTTTTACAACAGTTACGTTACTTGAAACTACCCATTCACCCTGTCCATACAGAAGGATTATATGTGGAATTATTTTCAACTGGGTGGGGAAAAAGAGCTGCACATACAGGAAAAGTATTTGTTAACGCAAGAGGAAAAAAAGAATAACTCAATCAGGTCCAAAAAATTCTTCCAAATGAATAAAGTATGCTTTTTAAGAGAAGCCATCCAGACTTTAATTCTTTTGGATAGATAATATCTTTGAGGAAAAGGGAGAGTCTAAATCCACAGAGCTAAATGACTTCAATACTCTTTTCAGCCACCACGAACCAGTCTTTGCATTCAAACTACCTTGCAGCAATATAGCCTGAGGATTCATTTTTACCTACTTTAAAAATGTAAGCACTTCAAAGACTTATACTGTTTCTTCAATTTATGACTAATTTTCAATCTATCAAAGGTAAATAGAAGTAAATTCACTGTACTTCATTTCATAGTTTTCATATACAAAAGAATGCAACGTAAACTAGCTTTAAAACTGTTTTCTTCAAAAGTAAGCAGAAGGTTCCTAAACTATACTCACTATCCAAAAAGACATGAAAAGATCACTAAATGGTAACAACTTCCTTACTTCTAATAACTACGAGGGTTTAACACATGCCTGTGGGCAAATCACTTAACATCTTTGCATCTGTTTCTTCAACCATAAAATGGGAAAATGCTGCTGACCTGCCTCAAAGGGACCTTGTGAGAAATTACTATAAAATTATAAATAAAAAAACTATAAAGATTATGAAGATATAATGTACCACTCAAAAACATGTAATGGTAATATTAAAAGAATCGCTTAGAAACCAGTCTATCCCTGAGCTAGGTCTATCCTTTGGGGTCAATCTGCACTGGTCTGTCTCAAAATTACCCATTCAATAAACGTTCTTAGGCATTTAAGACCTTGATCATGTTATGCTAGCTCTTTACCACTAAACTATATTCCAAGCACTACCCACCTCCCTTTAAAAAAAAAAAAGTCCTTTAATTTTTTGCTGGTCCTCAGGCTTGAACTCAGAAACCTGGGAACTGACCTTGAGCCTCTTTGTGCTCAAGGCTAGTGCCCTACCACTTGAGCCACAGTACTACTTCCAACTTTTTCTGATTAGTATATTGGAGACAAAGAATCTTATGGACTTCCCTACCTGGGCTGGCTTCTAACCTCAGTCCTCAGATCTCAACCTCCTAAGTAGCTAGGATTATAGGCATGAGACACCAGTGCCCGAGTCACCCTTATTTTTAAATTATTTTTATTGTTATATAAAGGTGATGTACAGAGGGGTTACAGTTACTGAGTCAAGTAATGTCTTTTTGTTGTTGATGGTGGTGATGGGGCTTTATTTAACTCAGAGCCTGGGCACTGTCCCTGAGCTTTGCTGTTTCAAGGCTAGTGCTCTACCACTTGAGCCACAGTGCCACTTCCAGTTTTTTGGTGGTTAACTTGAGATAAGAGCCTCATGGACTTTCCCGTTCGGATTGACTTTGAAATGCTGTCCTCTGATCTCAGCCTCCTAAACAGCCAGGATTACAGGTGTGAGCCTGTACACTTCTTTTAGGATACTCACTCTCTGTTTTTCCCTCCTGTCCTCACACATACAAATTATACAGTTCATTTTCAACATAGAGTCTAGTTAGTACCACTGCTGTATTTGTTCAACTCTTTGTCCTTCCATTTCTGTGCCTCCCTTACCTTCCTCCCAAAGGCAGATAACAAACAAAACAAAAGCAAACAAAAACAGTAACAAAGGAAAAAACCTTGTTTCCACTTCCTGGAGTTTATTTCAGTAAGTATTATTTTGTATGTTCAGAGGCACATAGCATTGTGTCTATGTGTTCCTCCTCTGAAGCATCCTCCTTTGGTCTCACTATGGGTGGATGCCTAGAGTCCTGTATAATTTATTATGTCCTGGTGTATTTTAGATCTAGCTTCTGTAAATGAGAGAAAGCATGTGCCATGTGTCTCTCTAAGCTTGGCTTACCTCAGTTAACATGATTTTCTAGGTCCATCTATTTCCTTACAAATGACCTAATATTATTTTTTGTAATGGCTGTGTAAAATTCCACTATGTCCCTGGGCTTTTTTGCTCAAGGTAAGTGCTCTAGTTTTCTGATGGCTAACTGGACATAAGAGTCTCATGGATATTCCTGCCGTGGCTAGTTCTGAACTATGATCCTCAAATCTCAGCCTCCTAAATAGCTAGGATTACCCATGTGAGTCACCAGCCCCCAGCTCCAACTCCTTTTAGAGATCCAGGCTAGCCTCAAATTTGAGATCTTCCTGCTGCCACCTTCTGAGTGATGGGATCACCAACAGGTGCCACTATGCCAATTTACTTGAACTTCTTCAAAGGTGGCTATTTAATGAAAGATTCTTTTTTCACTACTTCTCACAACTTAATTTGTATTAGCAACATCATACAATTAAATTTCATTAATAGCAGCTATAAAAACAATTCATAAGGCTGTAAGAAGCTATATTACATGGTATAATTATTGAAAAGCTATTTACCTCTTTGGTAATAATACCAGACATTCAAATAAATTAACAAAACTAACTGAACATCTACAGACTGCTAAATACTGATCTGAGGCCTCCAAAGATTTATCTACCAAAACTTAAAGAATTTATATTAATAATTTTGTAGAAGAGTTCAAACCCTACTACCATCAAAGTAAATATTAAAAATAATTTGGAAATAAGAAAGCATGTTTAATGTAAACAAAATATTGCTAAACACATCAAAAAAGAATGGCATAGATCTGTGTGAGGCCAGGAGTAATGACCCACACTTATAATCCCAACACTCAGGAGAATGAGACAAAAGGATCAAAAACCAGTCCTGGGCTTCACTGTGAGATCCTATCTCAAATAACAAACTAACAAACCACTGTAAAACCTACAGCAAGAACATTCAAATACGAAACAGAAATGGTTAGCCAGTCGTCACATGGCATTAGTTGCAGTACTCCAAAGAATCGGGAGTTCTAAGCCGTCTTGGGCTACTAGGCAAGATCCTGCTTCAAACATCAAAAAGGAAGGAAACAGAAGGGAAGGGAATGGACAAGAAAGAGAGGAAGGATGGATGGATGGATGGAAGGCAGGAAGGAAGGAGGGAAGGAAGGAAGGAAGAAAGGGAGGGCGGGAGGGAGGCAGGCAGGCTAGAGGTTGGAGCTCAATGGCAAAGCATTTGCACAAGGTTCTGAGTTTGATCCCTAGCACCAGAAGAAAAAGAGAAAGTTCTCTTGGTGAGTTATTTGTATTCTTAAAAAATAAACAACTCTCAGATAAAAAGTCCTGCCTCACTTTTAAGCTCTGACAGCAGCAGTGCCTCCCCAGTCTTGAAGCCTCCTCCTGGCCCCAGACCTCTTTTGCTTGGTTCCCAGGGACTCACCACTGCCAAATCCGATCAATTGTAGGAGAAAATTTTTGCTCTACATAAGCAAGCCTAGAGATGGATGTTCATTATCCTCCCGCTCCTCCCCGCAAAACACAACAAAAACCTCCAGTGGTTCATCTAATCCAGTAACAACCCTGTTGGTCTAGAAGTAAATACTTTTCCATTAAAAAAATCTGATCTGAGTAAGATGGCAGTAGATTAGCAAAGAAGAAAAGTATTTTATTTGCTAAGTTTCTACACAAGTAAAGACTGAGGAAAAAAAAGATTAGAAACGAGAAAAAACGGTCCCTGAAATAAAACTAATTTTTCACCTTGCATAAACAATGTCTTGTAGTGTTTTAAAAGAAAACAGAAGTAATAGATTCTAACCTTCATTACAAAATTGCAACATTTGCCCCAAATTTTAAGTGAACTATTTTGAGTCACTACATAACCCCAAAATCCTATTTAAATCACTAGAATCTGTACATTTTTCCTAGAGAAATAACAGCTACAATTTAATAAGAACCTACTACATAAATGCTGGCATTTCATGTAGTCACCCCAACAAACCCTTGAGATAAGTACAATCATTCTTCATATGAGGACACTGGCCTTCTTAAAAAGAAAACTGTGCCAGGCACAGGTGGCTCACACCTGTAATCTTAGCTTAGGAGGCTGACAACAGAGGATCCTGGTTCAAAGCCAATGATGGCAGCAAAGCAGAAAAGTCCCTGTGAGACTGTGATCTCCAATTAACCACTTAAAATCCAAAGTGGTGCTGTGGCACAAGTGGTAGAGTACTAGCCTTGAGCACAATGAGATTCAGGAACAGCACCTAGGCCCTGAGTACAAGCCCCACAAAAAATAAAATTTGTATATAAAGAAAACTGCACATAGAGTTGCCACAATTCAATCCCAGTCTTGATGAAAGACTTGGCTCCACCAGCTTATAAAATAATATAGGCGGCTGGGAAGGTGGCTCAGTGGTAGAGCGCTTGCCCTGCATGCATGAGGCCCTGGGTTCGATTCCTCAGCACCACATAAGCAAAAAGAAAAAAGCCAGAAGTGGCGCTGTGGCTCAAGTGGTAGAGCACCAGACTCAACTGAAGAGCTGAGGGACAGCGCCCAGGCCCAGAGTTCAAGCCCCATGACCAGACCCCCCACCAAAAAAATAATAGTAATATAGGCTCCTGTCAGAATAAAAGCTTCCATTTACCACCCAAAATCACGCCAAGTATACGTAGTACAAAGTATTTTCAATTTAGCATTTCACTTAACACTTAACAAAACCTTATTCCATAACAATTATCTCCATTACACACACACACACACACACACACACACACACACACACACGTGCACGCACGCACACACATACATGCCTCATGTCTATGCTCCTCAAAAATGAGTGACTTGCCAGGTGCTAGTGGCTCATGCCTGTAATCCTAGCTACTCAGGAGAACAAGATTTGCAGATCATGGTTCAAAGCCAACCCAGGCAGAAAAGTTCATGAGACTCACATCTCCAATTAACTACCAGAAAACTGGAAGTGGTCTTGTGGCTCAAAGTGGTAGAGTGCTAGCCTTGAGCAAAGAGATAGTGCCCACGCCCTGAATTCAAGTACCACAAGGACAAGAAATGATAAGTAAATAAGTAAATAAACTTTTCCTTCTTTGTGCTTGTTTTATTATGCCCCTTGCTTCTATCAACCAGGCTAAAATATAATGATTAGAATAGCCAAGGTATGAAATAAGGTTTCTGTGTTTATAGAAGTTGAATTTAGATGTTTCTACTTTCTAGCAAATTGTTTACATAATTCCATAAATTAGTATTTTCTTCCTCAAACTTGAATGCTGGCTCCAGTTTTAGTATGAAAATTACCACTTTTATAAAAGCCTCTCTCTCTCTCTCTGCATGTGTCCATGCGCATGTGCATGGGAGCACTGGTCCCAGGGTTTGAACTGGGACTGGATGCTATCCCTGCTCATTTGCTGAAGGCTAGTGCTCTACACCAGAGCTACAGTTCTCTTCCTGCCCCAGCTACCTTCAAACCAATCCTCCTATCTCAGTCTTCTGAGTAACTAGGATTACAGGCTTGAGCCCTGAAAGCCTATTATCTTTTGTAGAAAACTTGAATGTCAGGATTCCTTACACACTCCTGAGAACAGAAATATAATTTTAATAACAATTTAATCACCTTTTAAAATTAAGTTAAACATACTGATTACTAGTTTAAGAGGTAACAAATACAATCACATTTTTAAATAAATGAAAATAATTTAAATTATTAAATGAATATATTTCAATCATCTTTGGAACAAAAGCTAGTCATAGTTTATGTTTTGTTCAACATTCACTGGGTTTAAGAGACCAAACCATAAAGGCAATATTGATACATTTCCCTCTGTCTTATATTCAAGTTATAAGCTAGAAAGTGAAGCTTTGGCTGAGAGAGCATGGCTCCAAGGGTAGAGTGATACTTTGCACTTAGGTAATTGAAAATACTTTAATTATTTTTATTTGTACTGCAAGTTTTACCTAAATTTAGGCCTTCCATAATCTATAATCGCTTAAGTATAAAAAGAATGTGATTATGGCTTCCTTTCACAGAATATTAATGAGTACTTCTTACAGATGTAGAGGAACATCTCAAGAGATTACTAATTTTGTTTTGCCACATCAAAAAGAAGGCAGCAAGAGTTCTAGTCTTTTTTTTTTTTTTTTTGTCGGTCCTGAGGCTTGACCTCTGGGCCTGGGCGCTGTCCTTCAGCTCTTCAGCTCAAGGTTAGTGCTCTACTACTTGAGCAACAGCATCACTTCCAGCTTTTTTCTGTTTACGTGGTGCTGAGGAATCAAACCTAGGGCCTCATGCATGCAAGGCACCCTACCGCTGAGCCACCTTCCCAGCCCGGTGAGTTCTAGTCTTAAACAATTCACTGCTTTCTGCTGTAAGTCAGGTGGTTGCTGTCAAAATGGCCACATCAACGAACCACAGGAATATGCAGCCAGTTGTGGTGGCCACCACTGGCTTCATGAAGAAAAGTACTAACAGTGGCACCTGAGATCACCCCTGCAGCCGTATGTTGGTGGTAGAGACTGACCATTATCCTCTCAGTGACAGCTGCCTGGGCAAGAAGAGGTAAAGGATGAAGTTTTCTGTGAAAATCATCTCATACATACAAATGCACTCTAAGCACATCCCCTTAGACAAAAGTTGTCTTCAAAGACCCTGCATTGAAGTGCAGGCCAACAGGAGGCCAGGGTCAAGTTTGAAGAAGGGTACAAAAGATGGGAAGAACAAGTGGTTTTGCCAAACGTTTTCTTTTTAGAGTTCTTTGGTCAGTAATAATGTTAACCTAGTAACCTGCTACATGTATCAACAAACTGGGAAAAGGAAAATAGTCACAGGGTCAGAGATACTGGGTGGTAGATAGGGACTAGAGAAAAATATTTAAAAGTCTGCATTTGTGTGTCATCCTGTCCCCCTGCTCCCCCACTGGGGTTTAAACCCAGGGCCTCCCATGTACTAGGCCAGACACTCTGCCAGTTAAGCTATGGCTCCAGCCCACATCTGTGATATCCTTAAAACAAATATCTAATCTTATTACTTTAAAAAAAGGGGTGTGTGTGTGGCTGGGAATGTGGCTTAGTGGTAGAGTGCATAAGCCCTGCCTCTGATTTTTCAGTACCATAGAGAAAGCCAGAAGTGGAGCTGTGGCTCAAGTGGTAGAGCACTAGCCTTGAGCACAGAGAGGGTCAGAGACAGTGCTTAGGCCCTGAGTTCAAGCCCCAGGACTGGCAAAAATAAATTAATATATTTTTTTAATGGGGCACTAGCAGCTCACACACCTGTAAGTAACCCTGGTTATTTTGGAAGGCAGAGATCAGGAGGATTGCACTTCAAGGTCAGCCCACACAAAATTCACAAGACCTCCATCTCAGCCAGTAACTGGGCATGGTGGTACATACTTTCTTCCCAGATACATGGGAAGCACAAATAGGAACAGTAGATTAGTGGATGCCAAAGGAGGCTAGAGGAAGGCAGAAAGGAGAACAACTGTAAATAGTTTTCCTTGGGAGAATGAAAACATTCTGGAGTTAGGTAATAGTGATGGATACATGACCTTGTAAAAATACTTTTAAAAATTAATGTGTGCTATATGAATTATATCTCTTTAAATTCAAAAACAAAACAAGAAACTGAGTAAACTTCTTGGCTGAGCACTCACTGCTCACTAATAGGGGAATGTAGACATTGGCAATGCCATCTTGGTTGTACTCAGTTCCAGGAATTCCATCTAACAATCACAGAAGAGAGTTTAAGTAAGGTCTCTAGGAGTATTCATCTGTAACTAGCAGCAAGTATAATTTCCACCTTACATCTACTCCATTCAAATTCAATCACCTCCATTATCCCTGATACTATCAATTCTTCTACCTGGTCTACCACCATCTCCCCCAGAACAGGATATCGTGTTATGACTGATCTTCACATATCCACTTCTACACAATTATCTTTCTGTTCTGAAAATAATGAAGATCACTTCACTCTCCTGCTTAAGAACATCTGAAGGCTTCCTTTATCCATACATTTTCCTTTACTATAATAAAAACAACTTAGGCTGGGTAACTTAAAAGAGAACTAGGTGCCAGTGTGCACACCTATAAAATAATCCACGCCATCTCAGGCAGGGAAATCCATGAGACTCCCATCTCTAATCACCAGAAAGCCAAAGTAAAGTTGTGGCTCAAGTGGCAGAATGCTAGACTTGAGCCTAAAAAAAGCTTAAAGACAGCATCTATCTAGACTTGGGGTTCAAGCCTCCATACTGGCACCAAAAAAAAAAAAAAAAGACTACTTAACTCACAGTTTTGGAGGCTGAAAGCCCCAGACTAGCAGTCCAAGGGTCCGGAACCCCACCTTCTCCTTTTACAGGGATTTGAATCTAGGGCCTCCCACTTGGTTTACCTTTTTCTGCTAAGGGCTGGTGCTTTGCAACTTGAGCTATGTCTTCTCCTCTGGCTGTCTGCTAAGCAGAGGTTAAGAATCTTGAGAATTTGTCTGTCTGAGCTTGCTCTGAACCATGATTCCCAGATTTCAGCCTCCTGAGTATCTAGGATTATAGGCATGAATTTTTTGCTCTTTTTGTGACTAATTCAGAGTCCTAGGAGAGGTACCTTTATCTTTTTGAGAGTAACTTCCCCGAAGATTTCTTTATTAGGTGCCGTATCTCCTAGGAGTTCCTACCATCTCCTAACATCACCACAATAGAGACCAAGTTTCTAACACATGAAACTGTTAATGGGCACCATCAAACTATAGCCAAACTATAGCACCAACACATTCAGTCTTTGTTCAAAGTTCTTGCAATGGTGCACGAGGCACTGCACTTTACAGGACCTTGTGACATTCTCTCATTTCCCATCACTCCAACCCTCATGGCCTTCTTCCTGGTCCTCAAATACACAAAGCTCAAACCAGCCAAACATTTTCTCAAGTCCTTTGCATTTCTTTTACTTGGAATGCAATTCTTTCATTAAACTGAATTAGTTACCTATTATCACTTGTTTCATATCCTAAAGCTCACCTACTCAAATAGGTTACCACCTAACCAAAAGTAACATTCTCCATCACTCTAACTTCCTATTCAGACTGTTTCATTTCTTTCCATCCCACTTATCCTTAGTCCACTTTTCTTTGTTTACATGGACTCAGACAGAACAAAAACTCCAGGAGGGTAAGAATTCTGTTCATAGCTGCATCCTCAGTACATAGAACCATGTTCATCACAAAGAAGGTACACAACCTACCCAACAATGGAATGTACATTCTTCATTAATTATGTTCTCATCTGCACATTTTTTTAAAATTACAATAAGCAAAGAATCCACAACTTGGACAGAAAACAGTGTTTTTACAAAACTACCTATTCATCAAAAAGAGCACATAAAATACATTTTGCCATATATGGTTTTTAAACGACCTCAACATATTCTCAACATATGAACTATGTAGCTATTATCCTCATCAGATAATCGAAGTTTCTGACTTCCTCCTATCTGCTGCCTTAATCCTCTATCTTAATTAGGAAGTCTACTTCGATATGGACCTCCTGCACACTCCAAAATCCCATTCAGCTTTACTACCATGACATTTAACTCCCTAAGATGGAAAGTTCTGTCTTCCACCTCTCCTATCCTAAAGTGAGTTACTATGTCTTAAATTCTGCTTCTAGAATGTCTCATCTGGTCCTTCTCCCCCTCCTATTACATTGTTCAGTATTATCTTAGACCTGGAATCTCTTGATCTTCTATTCAGATGTCTCTTTTGGTGTTTTCATTTCAATAGTACCAAAATGATGTTTCCACAAAAGCAATCCAACATCTTTGCCCATCTTAGAAACCTTCAACAGGCCAGGCACTGGTGGCTCACACTTGTAATCCTAGCTACTCAAGAGGCTGAGATCTGAGGGCTGTGGCTCAAAGCTAGCCCAGGCACAAAAGACCATGAGACTTTTCATCTCCAATTAGCACCAAAAAAGCAGAATGTAGAGCTGTGGCTTAAGTGGGAAAGCAAAAGTCTTAAGCAAAAAAGCTCACACACACCACCCAGGCCTTAAGTCCAAACCCCAGAACAAGCACAAACTCCCCTCCCCCGCACCTTTCAGTAGTTCCATGTACTGTCTGTGTTTGTGGGGGGAGGGGAAAGCACAGGTAGCATGTGGGCACAGGGCATGCACAAGTGCCAGTCCAGGGCTTAAAACCAGGGCCTGAGCACTGACTCTGAGCTTTTCCATTCAAGGCTGGCACTCTGCCATGTGAGCCACAGCTGCATTTCTGACCTTTAGGCTGGTTAACTAGAGATCAGAGTCTCACAGACTTTCCTGCCTAGGCTGGTTTTGAACTATGATCCTCAGATCTTAATCTTCTGAGTAGCTGTAGATCAGTGGTAGAATCGTTTGCCTGGCATTTATGAGGCACTGAGTCTGATATACAGCACCACAAAAAAAGGTATGTGTAGGTGGTAGTTATTTTCAACTCCTCCATTCTGCCTCAGTCTATCATACTGCCCTTCTATTCCAACCCCAAACACACATCTTAACATTAACCACAACAAACTTCTGTTTCTTGCATCATTTGTTCTTTACTGTTGAATTCATTATTCCCCCTGTAACTGAAACATTTTCCTTCCTTTCTTCGCCTAGCATAGATATCCTCTCCACCAGAAAACTTTCCATGGTTCTTTGATTTAGATGTTCTCTTCTTTCCTCCCATGCTTATAATATATAGTAAGTTCTGCTTTTTTTTTTTCTGTCTTAAGCTAAATTATGAGCTCCTTAGAACATGTCAGATAGTTTATTCATCTTCATTCCACATTGGCTGACATACAGAAGTTGTTAAAAATTAAGGATTTATGAAAGAATTGTAAAACAAAAAGGGAGCAAAAAGCCGGGTGTGCTGGTACCTCACACCTGTAATCCTAGCTACTCAGGAGGTCTGAAGATCACAGTTCAAAGCCAGCCTGGGCAGGAAAGTCCATGAGACTCTTATCTCCAACCACCAGAAAACTGGAAGTGGTGCTGAAGTGGTAAACTGCTGGCCTTAAGCAAGAGTTCAGAGACAGCACCCAGACCCTGAGTTCAAATCCTATGACAAGGGCTGGGAAGGTGGCTCAGTGGTAGAGCGCTTGCCTTGCATGCCTGAGGCCCAGGGTTCGATTCCTCAGCACCACATAAGCAAAAAGAAAAAAGCCGGAAGTGGCGCTGTGGCTCAAGTGGTAGAGTGCTAGCCTTGAGCTGAAGAGCTGAGGGACAGCGCCCAGGCCCAGAGTTCAGGCCCCATGACCGGACCCCCCTCCCCCCCCCAAAAAAAAACAAAAAACAAATCCTATGACAACAACAAAAAACGGGGTGGTAGGAAGGAAGGAAGGAAGGAAGGAAGGAAGGAAGGAAAGGAGGGAGGGAAGATTATGTATGCACACTCAAGGCATTAATCAAAAAGGTATTTATAAGGCTAGACTGAAGGTGGTTCAAGTGATCATCAACTTGCATAGCAAGCATGGGGTTCTAAATTCAAACCCCAGTATTTGGTCTGGCATAAGAATCCCAAGTAGCATCGTGGCACAGGTGACTCATGCCTGTAATCCTAGCTATTCAGGAAGCTGAGATCTGAGGATTGGGGTTCAAAGCTAGCCTAGCCAGAAAAGTCCATGAGATTCTTATCTCTAATAAAGTACTCAGAAAAGGTCAGAAGTAGTGTTGCGGTTCAAGTGATAGAGCACTAGCCTTGAGCACCAACAGACTCAGGGACAGTGTCCAAGACCTGAGTTCAAGCCCAGAACCAGCAAAGAAAAAAAAAAAAAAAAAAGAATCCCAAGGAGCTGGGATTACAGCTTGAGCCACAGTGACAAGACGACAAGACTCTCCCACAATCTCAACTTAAGCCAGGCATGATGATGTGTGCCTGTGATCCCAAGTAAGTCTGTGAATCTAGCTACATCATAGGTAGGAGAACAGCAGTCCAAGGCAACAACAGAGACTCTATCTGAAAATTAAAGCACAAAGGGCTTGAAGTGATAAAGCACCTGCTTAGCTAGCAGGTGGCATTACGTGCAAGTCCCAGTACCACCAAGAGGAAGAAAAGGCAGTATTTCTAATTCAATCTGATATTTTTACAGCAATAAGCAATACACACACACACACACACACACACACACACACATACACACAGAGACACACACACACGTTTGTTTATTTTTGGCCTGGGCTCTGTCCCTGAGCCTCTTTGTGCTCAAGGCTATCACTCTACCTCTTTAGCTACAGTGCCACTTCCAATTTGGGTGGTTAATTGGAGATAAAGAGTCCCATTGGGTCTTTTCTGCACTGTCTGGCTTCAAACTGTAATCCTCAGATGTCAGCCTCCTGAATGGCTATGAGATAACAGGTGTGAGCCACCAGCACCCACCAGTACATTTTTTAAAAGCCTGTCTACCCAAATTCCAAGAACAAGCAACAAAATTCCACATGTCCTAAACATTCCTACATCTAGGCTGGACCCATTTTATTCAAGTATTTGCTGCAATGTGTTGAGTACTGTTAATAACATACAGAATATAACAGCAGAACAAATTTTGGTTAGAAAACTAAGGCAGAGAAATCTAACGTAAATCTTAGACAACCATTTCCAGATAATGTATCATCACTACTGTTGAAAGCTTTACCAAAAATATGAAAAATAAATCCAACAGAACACCAACATTATGATCTACAATAACACACAGATTGCTTTTGTGTGGCAAGTCACATTTCTCAAAAACATACTATCACAACATAAAGAACTAGTTAGCATGGAGCTATACTGAAATAAACATAAAGGTTGTGCAAAGGAAAAGTGCTGTGGAAACAAAATAGCACACACTTTACTTGGAGACTGTAAGGCAACAAAACCAAAAGTATTATAACATATTCTAACTTTCAATTACCTCAAATACCCGTCACCTAACAAAAAGTTTTTAAGTGTTTTTGTAACTAATTGGACATACAATTCACTTAAATGCTTGCTTCAAAGTTAAAATTTGCTCAATCAGATTAAATGACATAAATCTTTCTGTAGCTCATTGTAATAACAAATAGGGAACACACAAAAAAGAAAATTTAAGACCAATATAATCACTACTACATTCTCTTTATGTTGTTGCTTTCAGACAGGGTCTTTCTTTCTATGCAGTTCAACCTGGTCTCAAACTTATGATCTCCTGCTTCAACCTCCTGAGTCTTCCTTCAGATTGTAGGTATGCACCATCACACTCAGCTAAACACATTTTGAATTCAATGTTTGACAAAGAGAAATAAAAATCATGAGCAAATTCCTAACTTGCACCCCATAAAAATTAAAATGCAAGAAATAAGGAAGTCCAGGTGCTGATGGCTTGTCTGTAATCCTAGCTACTCAGAAGGTTGAGATATTAGGATCATGGTTCTAAGCCAGTCCCGGCAGGCAGGAAAGTCTGTGAGACTCTTATCTCCAATTAAGCATCAAAAATCTGGAAATGAGGTGTGGTGTGGAGGTATGGCTGGAGAGTGGTAGAGCCCAATCCTGAGCATAAGAGCTCAAAGACAGCATCAGGCTCTGAGTGCAAGCCCTAGGACTGGCATAAAAAAGAAAAAGGAAGTGGGCTGGGAAGGTAGCTCAGCGGTACAGTGCATGCCTTGCAAGCATGAGGCCCTGGGTTCGATTCCTCAGCACCACATAAACAGAAAAAGCCGGAAGTGGTGCTGTGGCTCCAGTGGTAGAGCGCTAGCCTTGAGCTGAAGAGCTGAGGGACAGTGCCCAGACCCAGAGTTCAGGCCCTATGACCAGCCAAAAAAAAAAAAAGAAAAGAAAAGAAACAAGGAGGGTTTTTAGTACTAATAGATTCCCTAAGCCTTGCTATATTTAACAGCAACAGAAAATTCTTCATAAAGATGGGAATTTGTTTCAACAAATTCCTTTTATTAATATAACTAAATATGAGATCTATTGCTTGCACTTGAACTCAAGGCCTCTGCCTCTAACTTAGCTTTTCCTACTCATATTGCTCTACCAGTTGATCCATATCTCCACTTCTGGCTTTTTGTTGGTTAATTGGAGATAAAGAGTCTTGTCAAGGACTTTCTACTCAGGCTGGTTTCAAACTGTGTAGCTAGGATCACAGGCACCAGCAATCAGCACCCCACAAGATTTTTTTTTTTTAGGACAGTAAGAACAGAAATTGTAAGTACTTAAAGTTAGTAGATCTAAGATGATACCAAAATTTGCCTAATACCACGAAACTTTTAAGGTTAAAGTTTCCAACTGACTTTCATTTTTTAAACAGACAAGTTTTTAAAACAGAAAAAAAAAGTCTAAGATACCTTTAAACTTACTACAACCCTTTCAGCCAAACATTTAAAGAGAATCCAAGATGTGTCAGGCATTACAATGTGAACTGTGTGAAATTACATTTATTCCAAATATTTACTTAGCTTCTGAACTTGTGTATCACTGAACCCAACCTTTAAGAAATTTTCATCTAACACCAAGGCGGATGTAAAACTTTTTCTAATAAACTCACTTCACTGCTTTAAGCTGCGGGCAGGAGTATCTGGTAGCATTTGTGACTAAGAAAAAGGATTCCTATCTGAAACCAATACTGTGTGTTTTCACTTAGAAGAAAGCCAGATAGAAAGTCACACACAGATATTAACTTCAAGCAGTCTCCAGCACTCCTAACTCAAAAAGCACCTTGCACACTGCGGAATCGAGTATTTTGTACATACTAGATTAAATGGGGAGGCGGCCTCAGCTTTTCCTTTCTTCCACGGAAGCAAAAGTTACAAATGAGTCTTTAACTACTGCACTATAAAAGTACGGAGTTTGAAGAGAAAACAATACTTTTAAAAACATGGTTTTAAGGAACTGTCAAAGACAGGTGACATTTACATTCTAATGGTGTGCTTGCTGCTTTTCCATAGATGTGAGCACGCTCTTTTCAACCACTTCTGAATTCATAATGGATAAAAAAAAAAAAAAAACCACGTTACAGTCTAACTTTCGGCAAGATAAACAGGAGCATGGCCGCCCTCGAGCCTGGCCTTTCAGTCCAGGGGTGTTAGCAAGCAAGCCGGCGTTCACTGACTGACTCCCCGAGTGAAAAACAACCACCTGTACTGCACTGCTGCCATGTCTTCCGCTTGCGAGCTCTGCTGCGGCTCGGGCCTCCAAGCACCGCCAGCTCAGAGGCGGCCGGCCCTGGGCTTCCCCACACCCACACAATGCAGCGGCGCCGAGGTCAGGAGCCGACCCCGCGGACCGATGCGGGGGAAGGGAACCATACCACCCTGCCCTGCACACCCGGGGAACCACGGTGACCTCGCATCTCTCCAGTGCGTCGAGACCGTAAAAATTCCCTTAAGATCGTGGCAACTAAGACGGGCCTTTTGGCGACCATCAGAACGGTTTCTACCGCAACTTCACGGTACCGTCCCCCGCCCCCCCCCGCCCCCGCCCGGTTTCCTCTCGTCCCGGCCGGCCACCGACGCCCCGCACCTCACTCGCCAGGCCGGGCCGGGTCGCCCGATCTGCTTTTCCTTGTGGCTCTTGAAAGCGCTTCGGTGGGCGCCGCTACCTGGCTCCCCCTCCGCGGGAGGCCGCCGCGCGCGGGACGACGCCCCACCGACTCCA
>NW_012267240.1:306618-319977 GCF_000151885.1 Dipodomys ordii | reverse complement strand
GTCTGGGCGCCGCGACAGCCCCGCGGCCCTCGGCCCCCCGCTCGGCGGCCGAGTCGGAGGGGTCCCCTCGAAGGGACGGCTAGCACCCCGGAAAGCGGCCCTACCTTCCGCGGAAGCGAGGTCCGAGCGCCGCACGTCCGGAGTCCCCGCTTGCCTCCCCCCACACCAGCGGACCGGGGGGCGACGGGGCGGGGGCGGGGGTCCAGCGGCGGCCGCGGCGGCGGCTCCGCTCCTCCTCCTCCCGCGGCGGCGGCTGGTACCTTTGTTTGGCGGCCGCTCGGTCTCCCTCGCGGGGGGAGGGGGACGACGAAAAATCCCTCCCGGACGGAGGTCCGGGCCCCGGGCGCACTGCCCTCCGGGGGACGCGGCACCGGGCCCTCTGCGGCTCTCTCCGGGCCAAGGTCCAGGCGCCGGCCGGGGTGGCAGCAAGCTCGGGCTCGAGACTCTGCCTCCGCTCCGGCGCCTGAGCTCCTCACTCCGGACTCGACTGACGGGCAAACATCGCTTCCCCCTCCAGCTCGGCGCCCCCTCCCTCTCTCTCTCCCCTCCCCTGGGTTCTCTCCCCTCCCCTCCCTCTTTCCCGGATGGCCTCTCAGGCGATCTCGGATTGGCTAAGGTCCCGTAGAGCCCGCCTGTGCCCTAATCCTATTGGCTCGTCTGATACAAACAACGACGCCATTTTCCCACCAGTTCTATGGAAACAGAAAGTTACGCCTCAAGGCTTTCTGGGTAATGCAGTCCATCTCCTCGGGCCGGGGCGCAAGTCCTCGCCGAGTAGAACTGCAACACCCATCATGCCACGGCGCCTGCGTGTATCGGAAAGGGGAGGGCGAGAGGGCGGAGCCCCGGGCAGCGGGGGAGGCGGCGACGACGCCTGCGCAGTGTGAGCGGGATGGCGCATTTTCTAGTACCGAGTTATGCGGCGTCGCGGGCGGCTGAGGGCGGAGAGTGCTGTGATGAAGTAAGGGGTGGGATTCATGTAGGCGTCGGAAGGAGCTGTGGGCTGAACTATAAAGTGGGAAGTTGATCCTGGGCGCTGCTACTCCTGGACCGGCGACGTGAAGTCGTGAGATCATCGTGGAACCGTGAGCGGCGGCGGCGGCGGAGGGGGACCCGGATGGGAAAAGGCGGGGATGGGGCTGATTGGGGGGGGGGAGAAAAAAGAGAGGTGTGGGGGAAGTGAGAGGACCCGGATGCTGACCCGGCTCAGGGACCGCTGCGGCGGAAGCGGGGGTGACGGCTGAGCGATGCGGGCGAGCCGGACGCCCGTAGCGGGAGCTAGGGCCGCGGGACGCCGCGCCCCTGCGCGCCCCGCCGGGGACTCTCGTCTCCCTCGTGCTTCTGAAGTCAGACTTGTCCCTTTGAGAAAGTAGCGGCGCTCTGCGCGCCCCGACGGCCCTCGCGGCGGCGAGAGGAGGGCGGGAAGGAGCCCGGCCCCGGCGGCCCCCGCCTCGGAGCGGTGCGGGGTGAGCGGGGTGAGCATGGAAGCCCAGGGTCCGAGGCCGGCGAGGTGAGGACGGCGGGCGGCGGGGTGGGGCCGGTAGCGGGGAGGACACGGGTGTGTCTCCTGGCCCGCCGTGAGACGGTGACCGGACGCTTCCCGCGGAGGACTGGATGACGCCTCGGGAGCCGGGGCCGGCGGGGCCCTCGGTCCGCGCTGAGCGTGTACGCGGCCGCGGGACTTCCTAGGTGGGGCTGTCAGAACCTCGGGCTCTCGGTCGCTCGGTCGCCCGACCCCGATTTGTCTACGTCTAGGGAACCAAGGGCGGTCGTCCGTCCCCAGCGCGGGGCGGTGTCTGCCCGCCGCCGGGGTGAGCGGGGACCGGCGCGTGCTCGGGAAGACTCAGGACGCGGTGGTCGGTCCCGCCGCTCGGCCCCGGCGCCCTGGCGTCTGTGCGGATTCGGGAATGGCGTTTGGGGTCACACCGCATCCGCCAAAGCTCGGGCTGTGTCCTGGAGGCCGCCCGTTACTGACACACTAATTTGTTTTCTTTTTGGTGGGTCGTGGGGCCTGAACTCTGGGCCTAGGCGCTGTCCCTGAGCTCTTCAGCTCAAGGCGAGCGCTCTACCACTTGAGCCACAGCGCCACTTCCAGCTTTTTCTGCTTATGTGGTACTGAGGAATCGAACCCAGGGCCTCCTGCATGCAAGGCAAGTGCTCTACGTGATATTTTTGGCTAGGATGGTCTCCGACAAGTCCTCCAGTCTATACTTCTTGTGTTAACAGGGATTACAACACACATTCCTTGAGATAGAATCTCTTTTTTCCCAGTCTGGCCTTGAACTGTTGTGCAATTCTCCCAAGTTTCTTTTCTTCTTTTGATACCCTAAAACACATCAGAAGTTAAGGCAGTAAAATAACAAGTTCCTAAATTGTAATTTGGATTACTTCCAAGTATTTTATAGCTTCTTCCCCTTGTATTATTCTTAATATCGTTTGCTAGTCAATGCAAATGTAGATATATTCCATATGGAATGTTTCTTTCTGAATTTATATTGCTGAAATAACTTCCTTTGGTGAGGGTTCCACTTTACTAGGATTATTGCCATAATCACCAAGAACCGATGATAGAAAACAGGCTTTTTAACCAGGCATTGTGGCATATGTTTGTGATACCAGACTTTGGGAAGCTGGAGAAGCTCTATCCAGCCTTGACTACATTACATTTTGGTTTGCATCCAGTCTTGACTGCACATAAAGACCTTACCTCAGCCCACATCCCTGTAATTCTACTACTCACAAGGTTGAGATCTGAGGTTCAAGTTTAAAAGCCCACTGGCTGACAGATGGGAGAGACTCCTATCTCCAACTTTGCTGGTTAATTACCATCAAGAAGTGGAGATGTTGGGGCTGGGAAGGTGGCTCAGTGGTAGAGCGCTTGCCTTGCATGCATGAGGCCCGGGTTTGATTCCTCAGCACCACATAAGCAAAAAGAAAAAAGCCAGAAGTGGCACTGTGACTCAAGTGGTAGAGCACTAGCCTTGAGCTGAAAAGCTGAGGGACAGCACCCAGGCCCAGAGTTCAGGCCCCACGACCGGACCCAAAAAAAAAAAGTGGAGATGTGGTAGAGCACCAACTGTGAATGAAGAAGTCAGGTAAAAAGTCTAAGCCCGAAGTTCAAACTTTATTATTGACCAGAGAAAGAGGAAAAAAAGACCCTATGAGTGTGCATATGTTTTTCAGTCCTAAAAGTAATCTAAACTACCTGCTTCGTGCTTTACATCCATTGTAATCTGCCTTAAGAGGTAGTGGGATTTGTGTCTTAGTCTATGATTGCATGAAATGAATCTTTGGCATTAAAGGGTTAAATAAATCTGAGGGACACTTAGGAGTAAGGGACAGCATGACTCAAGAAGTTACATGTATAGTACTGTTGCCTGCATATATCTATGAGGAGACACACAGATGTGCACTTTGGTTTTTCCAAGAAGAATCACAGTTTCATTGTACTTTAAGGTTTCTTTGCCTCATGAGATGTTTAGGCTGCAGAGAAGCTGCAAAGTACCTGTGTTATTACTTACTACCCTTTGTCCTTACCTAGCAGCGCACAGATAAGGGAGAAATTCTGTTGTTTCTTCTGTTAGCATACTAGACATCTTCGGGGTGGAGGGGGAACTAGTACATAATAGAAACACAGTGGTTCCTACTTTTTAACCTTACATTGTTTCTGTACTAAGAAACAGGAACATTATATACCTAATTCTCACTAGGTTGTGTAGTCTGGGCTTTTCTGAGCTTTTAATTGTGCTGGTAAAATGGAATGCCAGCAGTAATAATTAGAGAAATTATTTTTATCAAGACTTGAACTTAGTACCTGACCCTTTTGCTCATTGGCTGGTGCTCTACCAAATGAGCTAAGCCTCTAGCCCCATGAGAAATTAATACCAGAAGGAATAACAGTACTGAAATTCCTAGTCTTGTCCATGAGACTGATGATAGCAGACTCAGATGATGACTGGGCTCCGAAAGATGGGTTTCAGCCAGGTACCAATGGCTCACACCTGTAATCCTAGCTACTCAGGAAACATATCTGAGGATCACAGGTCAAATTCAGCCCAGGCAGACAAATCTTAACTTTTCCACCTATCTGGGAAAAGGCTACAAATGGAAGTGTGGCGCAAGTGGTAGAACCACCAGCCTTGGACAAAAAAACTGAGCTAAGGTGCAAGGCCCCTGAGTTCAAGCTCCAGTACCAGCATCCACCTGCCAAAAAAAACAACTCTTTAGATCAGTCTACTTTGGGGCTGGGAAGGTGGCTCAGTGGTAGAGCACTTGCTTTGCATGCCTGAGGCCCTGGGTTCGATTCCTCAGCACCACATAAACAAAAAGAAAAAAGCTGGAATTGGCACTGTGGCTCATGTGGTAGAGCACTAGCCTTGAGCTGAAGAGCTGAGGGACAGTGCTCAGGCTCAGAGTTCAGGCCCCATGACTGGACCCCAAAAAATAAATAAATAAATCAGTCTACTTTTTCATAACATGCAGATTCTTTGCCATTATGACATCTAAAGATAATTTTGGTTGTTCATGAGATCATCTTTATGTTTGTTCTTTTCTTTCTTGGCCGAGACTGAAGTGGGTATCTGAGGCTTTAGCTCATTGGCTGGCATTTTACTAGCTGAGCAACATTTCCAACCTCATGTTTGTTTTGACAGGTCAGCTTTGAAACCTAAAAAACAATGGAGAAGACACAAGAAACAGCCCAGAGAATTCTCCTAGAGCCCTATAAGTACTTGCTTCAATTACCAGGTAACTGTTCATTTGTTACCAGTACAGGGCAGTTTTCAGACTGAGGTCATTTATTCAGATGTTAACAAAAAAAAAAGTTAAGACTTAACTAATTCTTGAGGTTTTCTATTATTTAAAGTGATACATATATCTTTTGTCTTGTTTGTAAGTTTAGAAATGGTAGAACAAAGGGTGAACAAATGCAGCAGTGATACTCACTAGATACTGTGTTGAAAATGAACTGTGGCTTAGTGGTGGACTGCTTGCTCAGCATGCATAAAACCCTGGGTTTGATTCTTCAGCACCACATACACAGAAAAGGCGGGAAGTGGTGCTGTGGCTCCAGTGGTAGAATGCTAGCCTTGAGCAAAAGAATTTGCTCAGGGACAGTGCCCAGGTCCTGAGTTCAAGCCCCAAGACCAGGGGGAAAAAAAGAAAAGAAAGAAAGAAAAATGGACTATACAACTTGTGGGGAAGAAGGTTTGGGAGGGAAAAACTAGGAGAAAGGGAAGGGGTGTCACTGTTGAAAAAGAAATGTACTCATTTCCTCACCTATGTAATTGTAACCCCTTTATGTATCACCTATACAATAACAATAAAAATAGTGATACATATGAAAAAAAAAGATAAATAGCTGGTATTGTAGAACATGTGATTAAAATACTTGTCCAGCATGTACAAAGCCCTGGGTTCTGTTTTGTTTCTCAACTATTAAAGCACTAACCTTGAGCAAAGGAAGCTCAGGACCATGCTCAGGCTGTGCCCTGAGTCCAAGCCCCAGAAATGGCACATACAAAAATTTTATTTTTCTGAAACAGTGCTAAGAGTGCTGATTAATTGTGCCTAAACAAACTGGTATAATCTACCATTTTTTAAAAAGTACTCATTCCATTCCAAAAGTGTTAAGATTTAAAATCTGTCTTACCTGTCCTAATTTTAAGAGGCTATACACTAGAATGTGAATATCAGATGGGTTTGGGGTTGTGTGTATCAAGCCGTAGAAAGAAATCTGCTGTAGATAATGATTTCATAAGGCATATTTGTCAAGTCAAAACAGTTTTGCAGGACTTTTTTAATAACTTGTAATTAAAATATTTTATTGTCAGGTTTTATTTTTTAATTACAGGTAAACAAGTAAGAACCAAACTTTCACAGGCATTTAATCATTGGCTGAAAGTCCCAGAAGACAAATTACAGGTAATTAGACAATTCTTTTTTTTTTTGGGGGAGGGGGGTCCAGTCGTGGGGCCTGAACTCTGGGCCTGGGCGCTGTCCTCAGCTTTTCAGCTCAAGGCTAGCGCTCTACCATTTGAGCCACAGCGCTACTTCCGGCTTTTTTCTTTTTGCTTATGTGGTGCTGAGGAATCGAACCCATGGCCTCATGCATGCAAGGCAAGCGCTCTACCACTGAACCACCTTCCCAGCCTGAATTAGACAATTCTTTTTATTCATTTTATTTGTCATTGCTGAGGTTTGAACTCAAGATCTTCCCCTTACTAGCCAAGTCCCAGCCCTTTTCTATTTTTCTCTTTGCCAATACTGAGGCTTGAATTTAGAGACTGGTACTGTCACTTGGTTTTTTTCCATTCAAGGCCCGTACCTTACTACATGAGCTCCAGATCTGACCTTTTTTTTTTTTTTGGTTGTGGTGCTTGAACTCGGCCTGGGCACAATCGCACAGCTTTTTAGCTCAAGGTGGGGGTTCTACCACTTGAGCCACAGCACCACTTCCAGTTTTCTGAGAAGTTCATTGGAGTGTCTCATGGACTTTCCTGCCTGGGCTGGCTTTGAACCTCGATCCTCAGATCTCAGCCTCCTGAGTAGCTAGGATTACAGGCATGAGCCATGACACCCAGCCTGGCTTTTGTTTTTTAATGCCAGTACCAGGGCTTGAACTTAGGACCTGTTGGTCCCTAGAACTCTAGCTAGGGACCACATCTCCACTTCCTGTTTTTTGGTGGTTAATTCAAGATGAGTCTCCTGACTTTCCTGTGCAGACTGGCTTTGAACTGGGATTTACAGATCTCCAACTATGATTACAGGTATGAGCCACTGTCACTTGACTCTTTGGTGATTATTTGTATAAGAATCTCTTGGGCCGGGCGCCAGTGGCTCATGCCTGTAATCCTGGCTACTCAGGAAGCTGAGATCTGAGTATTACAGTTCAAAGCCAGCCAGGGCAGGAAACACTGTGAGACTCTTATCTCCAATAAACCACTAGAAAACCGAAAGTGACGCTATGGCTCAAGAGTGCAGGGACAGCGCCCAAACCCCACAACCAACCAAAAACAACAACAAAAAACTCTTGGAATTGTTTGCCCACACAGGCTTTGAGCCAAAGTTCCGAAATCTATGCCTCTTGAGTAGCTAGGATTATAGGCATGAACCACTCCTGCTGGTTTTCAGCCCTATTTTTCTAGTAGGATCTTGATTTTTGCTTGACCTACTTGGACCACAATCCCCTATTTATGCTTTCCAAATAGCTGGCTTGCTTCATTGTGCCCAGCTCTGAATTCAGTGGTTGAGGTATTGCTTTTATCTTGCCCAGACTGCTCTCAAACCCTTCCTCCAATCTCTACTTGCTATGTAGCCAGGATTTTTTTTTTTCTTTGAGATGAGGGCCTCACTAAGTTTTTAGTTATTCTCCTGATCTCTGCCTCCCAAGTAGTTGAGATTATGGGTGTAAGCCATCATACATGGCACAGTATATTATCTTGAGCCTGGTAAATAATTATTAGTTGTGAAAATTTAAAGACAACTGAGACATTTTAATCTGTTAAGCATAAATCATTAAGCATAAATTTTGGAATATTGTGAAGTCAAAGCCAGGCACTGGTGGCTCATGCCTATAACCCTGGCTTCAGCCTGGCTACAGGCTGAAATTGTAGGATTACAATTCAAAACCAGCCTGGTCAGGAAAGTCCATGAACCAGGAAAAAACTGGAAATGGTACTGTGGCTTAAAGTGATAGAGCGCTAGCCTTGAGCAAAAGAGCCCAAGGACAGTGCCCAGGTCCCAAGTTCAAGCCCCACAGCCAACCAAAAAAAGTGAAATTGTTGATTAAATAAGGTGAAATTCTTTTTTTTCCCGTTTTAGATTATCATTGAAGTTACAGAAATGTTACATAATGCCAGTTTACTCATTGATGATATCGAAGACAACTCCAAGCTCCGACGTGGCTTTCCAGTGGCACACAGCATCTATGGAATTCCATCTGTCATCAATTCTGCCAATTATGTGTATTTCCTTGGCTTGGAGAAGGTTTTAACCCTGGATCACCCAGATGCAGTGAAGATTTTTACCCGCCAGCTTTTGGAGCTCCATGAGGGACAAGGCCTTGATATTTACTGGAGGGACACTTATACTTGTCCCACTGAAGATGAATATAAAGCTATGGTCCTGCAGAAGACAGGTGGACTGTTTGGATTAGCTGTAGGTCTCATGCAGTTGTTCTCTGACTATAAAGAAGATTTAAAGCCACTGCTTAATACACTTGGGCTCTTTTTCCAAATCAGAGATGATTATGCTAATCTATCATCCAAAGAATATACCGAAAACAAGAGTTTCTGTGAGGACTTAACAGAGGGGAAGTTCTCCTTCCCTACCATTCACGCTATTTGGTCCAGGCCTGAAAGTACCCAGGTGCAGAACATCTTGCGCCAGAGAACAGAAAACGTAGATATTAAAAAATATTGTGTGCATTATCTTGAGGATGTAGGTTCTTTTGAATACACTCGGAATACTCTTAGAGAGCTTGAATCTAAAGCCTATAAACAAATTGAGGCATGTGGGGGAAACCCAGAGCTAGTGACTCTAGTAAAGTACTTGAGTATGATGTTCAGAGAAGAAACTGAATGATGTGTGCACATCCTTGATTGAACATGAGGGCATCTTTACTTGACTGTGTATCTCTAGCCTATACTGGTTCATGAATTTGAACCAAGGTGTTTGTCTCCAAAAACTGAGTACGTAGTGGTAATATGAATAAAACTATTTCAGTGTAGAACTACGTATATAGAGTGGAAATACCAGAAGAAATAATTTTTTATAGCTCACGTTTGAATGTCAGAAGTGGTTGTGGCAGGACATTGTGGCCACAAAATTCTGTTGATTTTTGTCAATTAAAAAAAGACTAACTTCCATTTTTACCTGGATACTTCTAACTACTGTATGCACAGTTCCCAATTCATCTGTCCCAGTTACAAATCAGTGTCTACTTAGACCCAATAACCACAAAAACCGTTTTTCCCCTAAATGCTGCTATTCATATGTAGTGTCCTTCTGGAAACTCCCTTACTAAAAAGTCTAGAAAGAATAAGTGAAAATACTCTGGGCCTTTCTCTTACCTTCCATTCCTTACTCTCCCTTCCACATCTAACCAAGGAATCTCCATGTAATGTAATTCACAT
The DNA here is from genome assembly GCF_000151885.1 of Dipodomys ordii. NCBI lineage: Eukaryota > Metazoa > Chordata > Mammalia > Rodentia > Heteromyidae > Dipodomys > Dipodomys ordii. The sequence continues at coordinate 310,843 of NW_012267240.1, read as the reverse complement.
GCTATACCAATTTTTGCTTAACCCTTTGTAAACATGTTTTGCCCCAAATTGATTTGTGTATCAGCACAGCACTGTCTTTCCATTTGGAAAAAGAAGAAAAAGTACAGACTTAAGTTTTTAGGAGGGAACTTGCTCCTAAACACCTTTGTATATCTTCCTATCCACCGTGGGTGAGTGAAGATTACAAAGGATCTTTAGCACACACATCCAGTACAAAAGCATGAGGCAGAAACATTCCCTTCCACCTTAGCACCACCCCTCCTGGAGCTGAAGGATGCTTGAATGGAATAGGAATCTAATTTCTAATGGAAAGAAAATGAAATATGCCAGGAACTGGTGGCTCCCGCTGTGATCCTAGCTACTCAAAAGGGAGGATCACAGTTCAGTCAGCTGGGGCAAGAAAGTCCATGAGATCCTTATCTCCAATGAGCCACCGGAAAACTGGAATTGGCCCTCTGGCTGAAAGTGGTCAAGCACTTAGCCCTGAGCGGAAAAACTCACACAAAGCACCCAGACCCTGACTTCAAGCCCATGACTGACAAAAAAACCCAAAAACACTGAAATGTTAACTTGAAAGAGAATGCCAGACTGAAACCAGCTGTGTAATTACAGTATAGATTTTTAAATTTAGTGTATTTTTAAAATTGGAGTCTCATGGACTTTCCTGCTCAAGCAAGCTTCGAGCCTTATATCTCAGCTTCCTGGAGTGTGTCACCAGCACCTGACTTGTACCACTTCTAAAAACAGTTGCCAGATTATCCACTCTGTTGGCTTTGTTACACTAGTCTGTTTTCTTGTGTGTGTGTTTTGTTGTTTTTGTTTTGTTTTACTTGTTAAGGAGGAGTTGAAGTCTCGGATTTTTTTCCTTAGCTGGTGGTGGTTCTCTTTGTGTGTGTGTATATGTATGTGCATACATGTGTGCCCCAAGCTTGGCTTGACTTTGGTCACAGTTGACAACAAAGCTGGTTCTGAACTTCAATCCTCCAGATCTTGGCCTCCTGAGCAGCTGGGATTACAGGCGTGAGCAAGCAGTGCCTGGCTTGCATTCTTTTTTCCCTGCTACATCTCCAGTACCTAAAAATAGGGAAAAGCTAACACTCACTAAATATTTACTTAATACATGAATGATGGAAACTAAAATGCATTGCAATATATTTGGTTTTCAAGTTGAGCTTTTTTCCTGCAACATTTTAAATACGATTATTACAACAAAAAACTACTTCATCCTACCAGCTTACAAAATAGAGAAAGCAAGGGATTCGTGAATAGTGAACCACCACTGAATTGATTTCACTAGTAACGTTTAATTGGTACATATTAAACTGTACGTAGCCAGGGTTTTTATCGTGAACTAGTGACATTCAAGCAAGTACCTTTTAGAACAATGAGGTGGGGGGAAGTCAGAGGGTCAGGCTGAGAAGAGTGAAATACTGAAAGGGGAAGTAAGGGCTTCTTTGAACTCAGGGCCTCAGCTTGCTAGGCAAGTGCTCTACCACAGAGCCACTCTACACCTCAAGTCCTGATTTCTGTCTAGGAAGTAAAAGAACAGTTCTTGAGGTAGTGCATGGCATCACTGTAAAAGGATTGATGGCAAAGAAACAGCCTTTTGTTCACAGTGAAGCTGGGCAGATTTTGTCACAACAGGTGGAGAGGAAGCATTTTGGTTTTTTAAATTTTTATTTTTTTGCCAGTCCAGAGCTTGAACTCAGGATCTGAGTGCTGTCCCTGAGTTTCTTTTGCCCAAGGCTAGATTTCTACCACTTGAGCCACAGTGCCACTTCTGGCCTTTTCTGTGTATGTGGTACTGAAGAACAGAACCAAGGGCTGAATTCATGCATGCAAGGCAAGCACTCTACCACTAAACCACCTTCCCAACCCAGAGAGAAAGCATTTTAAAAAGTAAGATTAGCTGTTGGAAGGTAACCCAGGCAGAAAAGTCCCCTTGAGACAGACTCATCTCCAATTAACCTCTCAAAAGAACCAGAAATGACACTGGTTCAAGTGGTAGAGTGCTAGACTTGAGCACAAAGAGGCTCAAGGCACTCAGGCCTTGAGTTCAAGCCCCATAACTGACCAAAAAAAAGATTGAGCTGGGAAGGTGGTTCAGTGGTAGAGCACTTGCCTTGCATGCATGAGGCCCTGGGTTCGATTCCTCAGCACCACATAAGCAAAAAGAAAAAAGCCGGAAGTAGCGCTATGGCTTAAGTGGTAGAGCACTAGCCTTGAGCTGAAGAGCTGAGGGACAGTGCCCAGGCCCAGAGTTCAGACCCCACGACTGGACCCCCCCCCAAAAAAAAAAGATTAATAAGATCTCATGTATTTGTTGAGGGACTCGTCTGAGTTTAGTGCTCTTTTTTTTTTTTTTTTAAGAAACTGGCTAAAACAGCAAAAACCTGTGGTTATCTGGGCACTGGTGGGCTCATACCTATAATCCTAAACTACTCAGAAGTTGAGGTTTAAAGGTAGACAAATCCAAGCGAGTCTTACCTCCAATTAACCAGCTACAAGCTAGAAGTAGAAATTTAAGTCAATTGGTAGAGCAACAGTAGAGCAAAAAGGCCAAAGTAAAAACACGGGCCCTAAACTCAAGCCTTAGTACTTGCACCTAAAAAATAAAATACCAGTTGTTCTCTGCTAAACAAACACTGTCAGGACTTGACAGTGTAGCTGAGGGGTGTAGTTCCTGTTTAGCATGTTTCACACCCTATGTTTGATGTTTCAACACCATAAAGAAAAAAAAACACCCAAAAACAAAAAAAACCCCAAACTTTCAAGCTAACAATCTACAGGTGTCTTTAGTGATATTAAATAATCTTATTCTGCTTTGGATTTAGTGTAAAGAGGTGAAGGTAAAATTAAAATATACAATGATACACCTATTGGGTGAAGACCCTAGGGTCAACTCTGTAACAGGTTTGTGAACATGCTAAAAAGAAGCCAGGCACTGGTGCTCACACCTGTAATCCTAGCTACTCAGGGAGTATCAATGTTCAAAGCCAGCCAGGGTAGGAAAGTCTCCAGACTTTTTTTTGTCGGTGAGGCTTGAACTCTGGGCCTGCACACTGTCCCTCAGCTCTTCAGCTCAAGGCAAGCACTCTACCACTTGAGCCACAGAGCCACTTCCTCTTAAGACTTTTAACCTCCCATTAACCACCAGAAAACTGGAAGTGGCGCTGTGGCTTCAAGTGGTAGAACACTCACCTTGATCAAAAGATCTCAAGGACAGCGCTCAAGCCCTGAGTTCAAGCCCCATGAACAACAACAAAACACACACACACAACAGAAAACTCATGATAAAAAAGAGATCTTACCCTGAGATCGGGAGAATCCCGCTTAAAATGTGTAAGTGTGTGGGTATGTGTGGCTATATAAGAGATTATGGGATACAACCCCACTACAGGGAAGGGAACTGGGCATCGGAGAAGGACGAGACCAAGACAGCATAGGATTCCGTGGAGTTTAAGTAATAGTTAATGAAGCACGTCCCAAAGCCTAGACTCCGTGAAAAGCACACCAGGTAAGGTGGGCTGCTGTAAGTGGAAAGCTCGGATCGAAGCTCTGCAGCTGTGTTGGCGCGTCCTACAGGCCAGCGGGGACATCCCGTCCTCACTGACGGCTTCCAACAGATCACACCTACATCCTCCCGCGATCAAAAGCAGATTCACGCTGGGTGTCTGTCCACCTGCGGGAATCCACGCGCCTCGAGAGGTTCGCCCGCGCCGTCCCCGCCACAGCCCGCACTCCTCCCGCGCCCCCGCGCGGAGCGTCCCCGCGGGCGGAGCCGAGGCGCGGAGGCCGCGTCTCCGGCGCTTTCCGCGAGCGCACTCACGGGAAGATTGCCGAAGGTCGGCGCCCGCAGCGTGGGGACCCTGCCTCACATCTCAGCCCATCGCGTTCCGGAGGCACCGACGCTTCCGTGACTCGACCTCCCTTCGTGGTAGAGAGGAAACGCGCTCGCCCGGGACCCGAATTCTATCAGAGCATGCGCGGTTCACTGGGTTTCCGGCCGCCCATCCTCTCCAACTTCCTGTCTCCGCAGCGGCGGCTTTCACTCCCGGGAGGACAGGGCTTTCTTATGACGTCACTTCCTCCCGCAGACGGAAGCTGCGTTGCTGGTTAGCGCGAGGGGGTTTGACGTGTCGGGTACGGTCGCGTGGACTCCCGGGAGCCCCGAGAGGTGAGTTTCGGGGCGGGAGGGGCTCGCGGGAGCGCGCCCGCGTGGCCG
>NW_012267240.1:298421-306513 GCF_000151885.1 Dipodomys ordii | reverse complement strand
GGCGTCTCTCACAGGCAAACCCAGACGCCATCAACCCGCCGGGCCCCTCCGTAGGCGGCGGCCCCGGTGACTCCGGGGCTCGACTGCGCCGTCGGGCCGCCGCGATGCTCGCGTTGTCGGACCGAGGGCCTTTGCTCCGCCGGAAACCCACGGCGCCGTCCCCTCAGCCTCCTCGCTGTAATCTGCCGGTACACCCGAGGCAGTCCTTCATCCTCAGACGCCGGGCAGGGCCCCTCGCGCCTCCTTCGCCGGTGCTGGGTCACTGCCACATGACGGCGATGCTGCTGCTCCCCTTTCGGTCCATCTGCCTAGCAGTGTCAAGGGGCCCTTAACAAACAATGCTCTTCAGAAAAACCTCCAGGCGCTACTTTGTTAAGTCGGGGAATTCACTCAGCCAGATGGAAGCCACATTTTGAGAGGCGGAATCAGCTGTCTGCTAGCGGACTCGAGTCCCAGAGAACCTGCAGCCCCGAAAGCAAATAAGGCAAAAATCACATGATTGGAGTGGAGAGCGAAACCTAATAAAGTGTTATACTTGAGCAAAGCAAACCAGAGCACCTGCAGGGCCAGTCAAGGGTTATCTGGGGCAAAACTTTAATGGATCTGCAATGTAGAGAATGGCCTTTTTCACCTCTAGGGTTTGGGGAACCGGGTGTAAAGCCCTCATCATCTGTGAAGATGCCAGGAGCGTGAGGACCAAATGGTACTACTTAGGCCCACTATATCCATATTTCAATTTCACTGGATAAAAGTTAAATCTTTAGGGCACTGGTAGCTAACGTCTGAAACCCTAGCTACTCACAAAGCTGAGATCTGAGAATCATGGTTCAAAGCCAGTCCAGGCAGAAAAGTTTGAGAGACTTTTACTTCCAGTTAGCAAAATGCCTGAACTGGCTCAAAGGATTCTTCACGTCCATCCCAGGGGACCACCGGAGGCAGGCAGACACAGGAGAAAGATTATGACAAAGTTTATTAGAGGGGCCATATTTCCCATTTGGCACCTGTCTCTATGCAGGTAGCAGGAGGGTCTGGGGCAGGAAGTGAGGTAGGTGGGTGCCCAGGTGGGTCTGGGTAGAGAGAGGGAGTGGCCAGCTGCAGGGCAGGAACTCCAGAGATGGGAGGAGCTCAGGTGGCCCTGAGGACCAAAGGTGGGCATTACGCTAACACTGGCAGCATAGCTCAAGTAGCAGTGCCCGGTCCTGAAAATAGTAAGAGAGGCTGAGTTCAGTCAAGCTCTAATATAGACACACATACTTTGACTCTCGATCAGAAATTTATTTATTTTTTGTGTCAGTTGTGGGCCTTGAACTCTGGGCCTGAGCGCTGTCCCTCAGCTCTTCAGCTCAAGGCTAGCACTCTACCACTTAGCTACAGTGACACTTTCAGTTTTCTGGTAGTTTATTGGAGATAAGAGTCTTATGGACTTTTCCTGCCCAGGCTGGCTTTGAACCTCAATCCTCAGATCTCAGCTTCCTGAGTAGCTAGGATTACAGGCGTGAGCCACCAGCGCCCGGCTAAATCAGAATTTTTACCCTGCAGAGTTAGATTATTTACTCTTAAATTGATGTCTGTAAGCGAACATCCTGTATCATGTCAGAGTTCACATATTTTTGTAATATATGAACATTGACTAGTAAAACTAGTAATAGTTACTATATTTTGGTGAGGTTTTCCCCATTTGGTTTAAGTCAGTTTACCTTTTAATAAGGTATTTAGGGGGAGTGTGTAAAAAATTAGTTTAGCACTTCAAAGTTTATAAAAGAAGTATATGCATTTGCTGGGAATATAAGTAGGAAGGATAATTAGAAATACCTGTAGTAGGTTAAATGTGCAATGACAGTTTTTCCAAAAGTAAATATGGACAACCAGAAAACCAAAATGTGACAGTTTAACATTCACTGGGAATACTTTAGATGGATTGTGGAACAGTGGTTTTGGAAAGTTTGGTGGCAGCTGTTCAGAAAAGTCACAAATACACTTCAAATATGCTCCATATGTTTTGTTTGTTTATGATGGCTTAGGGATTGAACTCAGGACCTTGTGCTCTACCACTTCAGTTACACACCTTAGTCTTCCTTTTTTTCTTTCTTTCTTTTTTTTTGTTCTGGGGCTTGAACTCAGGGCCTGGGCACTGTCTCTGACCTTTTTTTGCTCATCACTCGAGCCACACCGCCACTTCAGGCTTTTTCTATTTATGTGGTACTAAGGAATTGAACCCAGGGCTTCATGCATGCTAGGCAAGCACTATACCACTAAGTCACATTCCTAGCCTATTTGTTTTTTCTTTGTGCCAGTCCTGGGACTTGCGCTCAGGTCCTGGACACTGTCTCTGCTTTGTTCTTTTTTTGTTGGTTGTGAGGCTTGAACTCAGGGCCTGGGCGCTGTCCCCAAGCCTCTCTGCTCAAAGCTAGCACTCTACCACTTGAGCTACAGGGACTTCTGCTTACCTCCCAAAATGTGGCTTCTCTATCTCACAATTGAATCCCCATATAACACTACCTCTTGAGCCACAGTCCCACTTCCTTATTTTTGCTGGTTAATTTTTGACAAGTCTCATGATGTCTCACAAGTCTGGGCTGACTTCAAACCATGATCCTCAGATCTTGTCTTCCTAAGGAGCTAGGCTTACATGTGTGAGCTACCAGCACCTGGCTTTCAGTCATTTTTTTTTTTTGCTTTCAGGTCTTACACTTTTTCCCCAATGCAAACCTGAACTTCACTTCTCCGATTTATACCTCCCAAGAAGCTGGAAGTCTTCACAATTGACCTTCATTATTTACTTTTTTTGACCACCACAATTGACCTTCATTATTTACTTTTTTTTTTTTGTCAGTCATGGGGCTTGAACTCTGGGCTTGGGCACTATCCCTGTGCTTTTCATCTCAAGGCAGGGATGCCAGGCTTTTCTCTAAGCTTTTAGTTAATTCACGGGCCTGTTACAAAAACACTGAAAATAGACTGGAAGCAAGTTGTCTTTGTAGTGAGAATGACAGTGTTAGCCTTTGGGGTTTGAGTACTTACTAAGATCGACTGTAAGAATTCTGTCTACAAGCTGGGCGCCGGTGGCTCACACCTGTAATCCTAGCTACTCAGGAGGCTGAGATCTGAGGATCGAAGTTCAAAGCCAGCCCGGGCAGGAAAGTCCAGGAAACTTAACTCCAGTAAGCCACTAGAAAACCAGAAGTGGTGTTGTGGCTCAAGCGGTAGAGCGCTGGCCTTGAGATGAAGAGCACAGGGACAGCGCCCAAGCCCAGAGTTCAAGCTCCACGACTGACCAAAAAAATAAAAATAAAAAATTCTATCTACATCCAGTCCATAGGGTTGAAGTTAATATGAGTTGGGAATTACAGTATTTTCTCCGAGACCTTGAGATCTCCTCTTCTATTTCAGATTCCTTTTGTCTTTGCGCATCGCTCATGGCCAGCTACTATATATTATTTTAATCAAGCTGAGCATTGTGACCCATGTCTGCACTCAGGAAGCTAGGGAAAGAATCAAGATTTCACAGTCAAAGCCGGGCGCTGGTGCCTCACGCCTGTAATCCTAGCTACTCAGGAGGCTGAGATCTAAGGATCATGGTTCAAAGCCATCCCGGGCAGGAAAGTCCGTGAGACTCTTATCTCCACTAGAAAAAGCCACTAGAAAAACCGGAAGTGGCACTATGGCTCAAGCGGTAGAGCACTTGCCTTGAGCTAAAGAGCGCAAGGACAGCGCCCAAGCCCAGAGTTCAAGCCCCACGACCGACCAAAAAAAAAAAATTTCACAGTCAGTTTGGGATACACAGCCACTTTCTCAGAAAAGAACTAAATCATTACCATAGTATCATAATTCAGCTAAAATTATTTTTAATTGTAAAAATTCTTTAATATCACCAACTAGCCAATGTTGAATTTTTTATTTTCATGCTTTTTTTTTTTTTTTTTTGCCTGTCTTTGGGCTTGAACTCAGGGTCTAGTCAGCAAAATCTGTGAGACTCATCACCAATTAACCACCAAAAGATGGAGACAGAGATAGAGCTCAAGTGGTAGTATGCTAGCCTTAAATGGGAAAACATGAGCCAAGAACTCTAGGATGTGTTCAAACCCCAGTACTGGTGAACACACACACTGTTATGCCAAGGTCGCAGGACCCCCACCAAGAAGACCACCGAGAGTCAGACTCTACAGCTGTTTTATTTAAACGGGCTGCAGCTCGGGGCTCAGTCCTACACTCCGACACAGCGGAGCCCAGGAGGAGGGCCCTGAGCTAAGGATTTGCAGGGTTATAAAGGCACACAATCAACCAGGTGTTTGGATTACCACCATGTGTTGCTCTGCTAGACAGAAACAAGCAACAAGTGGTCACTGCCTCAAAACTTGAACCCTTCAACACAAACATTTATACAATTGGTTGAAATTACTCTTAATTTTTAATGTATTTGTTTTGTTTTTTTTTTTTGGTCAGTTGTGGGGCTTGAACTCTGGGCCTAAGCACTGTCCCCAAACTTTTCTGCTTAAGGCTAGCATAGTGCTCTACCACTTAAGCCACAGCTCCATTTCCCACTTTTTTTGTTTGTTGTTGTTGTTGTAATTGGAGATAAGATCTTCATGGACTTTCCTGTCCCAGGCTGGCTTTGAACTATGGTCCTTAGATGTCAATCTCCTGAATTACTAGGAGTTTTGCTAACTTCTGGTCTCAGCCACTGATTACCCTACTCGATGTCCCTGGGAGCTGGTGTTAACATATGTATACCATCATGCTCAGCTTCCTCCCTCTTTGTTTTTCTGTTAGATTTGCTTGCTGAAGAAGCACACTTGTTTGCCTTGTGTCATGCATTGCTCAGTTTTCTGCTTTCCTGTAAAGCTGGAGGGGTCTAGTTGCCTTTCTTGTACAGAAGATAATTTTCTCTCAGCAGCTGAGACACTGGCCCTCCACTCTTTTCACTCAAGGCTGGTGTTCTATTACTTGAGCTACAGCTCTACTTTTTAGCTTTTTGGTAGTTAATTGGAGGTAAGAGTCTCATAGACTTGGGCTGGGAAGGTGGCTCAGTGGTAGAGCGCTTGCCTTGCATGCATGAGGCCCTGGGTTTGATTCCTCAGCACCACTTAAGCAAAAAAAAAAAAAAGCCGGAAGTGGCGCTGTGGCTCAAGTGGTAGAGTGCTAGCCTTGAGCTGAAGAGCTGAGGGACATCGCCCAGGCCCAGAGTTCAGGCCCCACAAGTCTCATAGACTTTCTTAGCCTCCCAGAAGCCATCAGGATAGACATGAGCCACCAGTGCCAAAGCCTACAAGTACCTTTTCGGTGTTGGGGGTTTGGTTTGGTGCTTTTTGTTTTTTTTCCCCCCCTCAAGAGTTTACTTAGTAAAGAAAGTAAAGACCACTCAGGAGAGTGAGCATTGGGATTGGGAAACTGGTTGTCCCTCAGGTACCTTTTGTTTTGTTTTTTGTTTTTATGGTCTGTTGTGGAGCCTGAACTCTGGGCCTGAGCACGGTCACTCAAAGCTAGTGCTCTACCACTTGAGCCACAGCACCACTTCCAACTTTTTCTGTTTATGTGGTGTTGAGGAATCGAACCCAGGGCCTCATTATGCCAGGACAAGCACTCTACCACTGAGCTACCTTCCCAGCCCCCCTCAGGTACCTTTTAAGACCTCTTTATTTTTAGGGTTCTGATTTTCTGTGTGTTTACTACTTGAATTGTTATGTGTTACCTGTGTTGTTTTCTGTGTCTGAGCAGAGGAAAGTGTTCCATTTGCCTGACTTTTTACCTTTTTCTCCATACTCTAGTCCTCCCTTCTGTTCCCCTTTCAGTAAATGATGGAATAAACCAGTGTGAACTAGTGAAAGTTAAACAACATTTAGTAAATACGTAAATATCAGTGTGTAGCTAGGAAGGTAAAATGAAAATAAAAATATGTGACATAAGATTACTGGGTTCTTCATCGAAACGTAAAGAGTAAATTGGTCAGAATCACTGACCTGGAGAATGCTATCTGAAGGTTAAAAAAAACCAGTCTTTTGAGTGTGGTGGTACCCACCTATGGTCCCAGCTACTACACAGGCTAAGAACAAAGGATCATTAAGCCCAACTTCAAGACTAACTTGTACAAAATAGTCATGAAAGATCTTGCCTGAAATAAATAAAACAGATATTTTCAAATCTAAATTCTCATCAGTGTGGTTTTCCCACCCTTAGATTTCATATTTTGGATCTGGCTGTCTTATAATGAGTGACACTTTGGTGTCAGGTGTCATTGGCCGAAGAGTTGAAGTCAATGGAGAACGAGCAACTGTGCGTTTTTCTGGTGTTGTTCCACCTGTGGCAGGTGAGTTAAGGTATTCGTGTGTGTATATGTGTTTTATGTTCACAGATTATAAGGAAATTGACAATCGTCTTATACTTCCTGTATGCAATAGTTTTAGAATAATGGCATCATTTCTATGGTTTTAATTATATGTTACGTAAGTACTTAGTGTTTCTATTTTATCTTGTCAACCTTAATTTTATTTATGTATTTATTTATTTTTGGTGCTGGTCCTGCGGATTTAACTCAGGCCTGAGTTTAGTCTCTAAGCCATTTTGCTCAGGCTAGTGCTCTACTACTTGAGTCACAGCTCCACTTTCAGGTTTCTAGTGGTCAATTGAAGATAAGAGTCTTACTAGCTTTCCTGCTTCAGCTGTCTTTAAGTGGTAATTATTTGATCTTAGACTTATAAGTGAGCCACTGGCGCTCAGCTTAAAATTCTATTCTAGAGCTAGGCACCAGTGGCTCAGGCCTGTAATCCTAGCTACTCCTGAGCTCTGAGGATCACAGTTGGAAGCCAGCCTGGGCAGGAACATCTGTAAGACTCATCTCTAGTTGCATAACTCAGAGAAGCCCAAAGTGGCCCTGTGGCTTAAGTGGCAGAACACTAGCCTCCAGCAAATGAAGCTCAAGACAGGCCATAGGCCCAGAGTTCAAGCCCTAAAACTGCCCCCCCAAAATCTATTCTAAGCAAACTTTAACACTTGTCTTTTGGGGAACTCTACCTACCTATGACCTCCCTCTCTCCTCCTGTTCCTCCCTCTCCATCTCTTCTTCCTCCGCCCCTCCTTCCCCCCTTTTTCTTTTGATGCTGGTCCTTGGGCATGAACTTGAGGCCTTGTGTTTTTGCTTAGCTTTGTTTCCTTAAGGCTGGTGCTCTACAACTTGGGCCACACTTCTATTAATTGATGATAACAGTCTCTTTAGATTTGTCTTACTGCCCCTCCTGGCTTCAAATCTTGATCCTCCTCTTCTGAGTACCTAGTACAGATGTGAACTACTGTGCTTGGCAGGATCTTTCTACAAGATGAAAGCAGAGAGTAGACTATAACATCTATGCATAAGTCTGCGTCATAAGTGCTACAAAGGTGTTGCACAGTGCGAAGATGGCTCTCACACTGCATACAAATTATGTGAACTGTGTTGTGTGGCCCTTGGTCCACTGTCCAGCTGATCTGTCAAATTCTGCTCTGTTGGTCAAATACTGAGTGATATCCTTCTAACCAGACGATCCTCAGGGCTGCACCCTGTCAGCAGGGAGCAGATAGGAAATCTTGGATATGGTCAGCACAACTCGAGTTGTCCTCAAGATGTCTAGAGAGTCAACTGCCTCCCTGACTAGTTGACCTGCATTCATGAGTACAGTCCTGCAGTTAGGAGATCAGGGTTATTTTCTCTAGGGCTTTCTGAATCGGCATCTGTGGATAACTTAGTGGTTTTGCCTGGGCTGGCCTTAGACTCCAGTCCTCCAACCTCCCCCTGTAGAGTAGCTGGGTCATGTTAACTGATTTTTCATTTTAAGTGTAGATGTTTGCTTTTCCAAAAATTACATTCATGTAACAACCTCATAGGACATAAGGAAGACGCCATGTCGTTACATGTGGTAATAGTTTGTCTTCAGTGCAGAATTGCATTTCCTTATATGAATACACTCAGTTTATCAGTTCTGTAATTGTTCAGTCCAATTGTTCTTTTTTTTTTTTTTGTCGGTCATGGGGATTGAACTCTGGGCCTAGGCGCTGTCCCTGAGCTCTTCAGCTCAAGGCAAGCGCTCTACCACTTGAGCTACAGCGCCACTTCCGGTTTTCT
>NW_012267240.1:291487-298371 GCF_000151885.1 Dipodomys ordii | reverse complement strand
CTCTACCACTTGAGCTACAGCGCCACTTCCGGTTTTCTGGTGGTTTATTGGAGATAGGAGTCTCACAGTCTTTCCTGCCCCGGCTGGCTTTGAACTGAAATCCTCAGATCTCAGCCTCCTGAGTAGCTAGGATTACAGGCGTGAGCCACCGGTGCCCAGCAAGCGTCCAGCAAGTAGATTGTTCTTTTATGATTGCTATAGTACTTAAGTGATAATTCTCAGATAGCTTATATGTACGTAAATAAGCTTTTGACATGAAATATAACCAGAAATGAAAATGTTGAATTGTAATGTTACTATGGAGTATCTGTACACTTAACTGTGATAAAAAAAATTATCAAATACCGAGTCTCTACCAGTTTTTATTCCCACCAGCATGGGTAGCAGCTAAAGTATTGTTTTTCATTTTCCAGCTACATGTTTGCCATTTTCATGCCCAATTAGGTAGTGACTCCTCTAAGCCCTCCCTCATTATATGAAATCACAGGGTTTACTCTAGACTGGTGGCCTGCTTCATTTAGCGTGGTATCTTCAGAATTCATCCATGTTTAGTGTACTCAATAAGTTGAATTTGCTGTTCTTATTTTTACCATTGTGGACTTTGTGAGCTTTTTTTGTGGGCTTTGTGTTTGCTGATTAAAGTTCCATTGGTACAGGTAACTCATTTGTTCCCAAGACTCTCCTCCCCCAATGCTGTGTGTGATGGTGCCCATTGTAATTTGCACCTGCTCACAAAGCTATGGAGCATCTCTACCACCTTCTGTTACTCATGTGCCTTTCTTGTTCTGCTAGGTCTCTGGTTAGGAGTAGAATGGGACAATCCTGAGAGAGGAAAACATGATGGGAGCCACGAAGGGACTGTGTATTTTAAATGCAGGTAACGTTTCCTAATGTGTCATCATGGTTACTCAGTGACGATCATACTCAAGAGTAGGAGAAGAGGGATGGAGAAGAAGAAGCTTGCTGGGCTTGTGGGATAGTTAGGGTTTAGAATTTGCGTATTCTGAAAGATTGATTTTATTTGTAGTTTTACTATTGGTCTTTGTACAATTTTATTCTTATTTTTTTGTTCGTGGTAGTCCTTGAACTCAGAGCCTGGGCACTATTCCTGAGCTGTTTTTGGTCAAGGCTAGAGCTCTACCATCTTGAGCCACAGCTCCACTTCCAGTTTTCTGGTAGATAAGAGTCTCACAGCCTTTCCTGCCTGGGTTGGCTTCTAACCGCAATCCTCAGATCTCAGCCTTCTCAGCTAGGATTACAGGCATGAGCCACCAGCGCCCAGCTAGAGTTTTGTTGTTGTTTAATTTGATGCTGTTCATAATTTTCATAATTTTATTGATATTATAGAGGTGATATACAGAGGGATTACAATTACATGAGTCAGGTAATGAGTTTTATCCTTTAAAAAATAAAAATCAGAAGCCAGGTACTGATGGCTCATGGCTGTAATCTTAGCTGAGATCTAAGAATCATAGTTCAAAGCCAGTCATGGCAGGAACATCTGAGACTCTTATCTCCAGTTATCCACTGTGGCTCAAAGTAGTAGAGTGCTAGCCTTGAGCAGAAAGAGACAGACACAGAGCATGCCCAGCAGCCCTTCATGGAGGTCTTGATGTAGGGACATGGGCTCAGCAGTAATGTTCATGTGCAGACTGCCCACTGTCTTGTCCCATTTCCCCTTGCCCTGTCTTCTCATGCAGTCAGGCTGGAGAAACTTGTACTGTCTGCCAGGGTTTTTTTTTTTTTTTTTTCATTTCGTTGAAATAGGCTTTTTTTTGGTCAGTTGTGGGGCTTGAACACAGCCCAGGCTCTCAGTTCAAGCCCAACAACTGACCCCAAAAAACTATTGCTACTACCAACAGATGTATTAATTCCCAGCCTTTGCCCAAATGTAGATATGATCCCTTTGCCATTGTGTATATATATTTATATATATACTGTGTTCCCATTTTTTTTAATATCAACAATATTTTGTTAGTAGGTTTTTATACGTTGAATTTTCAAAGGATTCCTTTGGCCTGGCTTATTCTAGTCCCCATCTGTCTGGGCACTGTGGTGGTTTCCAGCATCCTCAAGTCACTTGAACCCAGGAATGAATGTGATTATATAATCGTACACACCTACCCTCATGTCCTTGGATTTGTGTGATTTTTCTGAATTTTTTCCAGTTCTGTGGGAAATACATTCATTAATTAAAGCAGTATATTTTCATCTTTAGCACAATAGCACTCTCTTGTAATCTAATATTTTGTTTCCTCTAATGTGAATTAGTCATATTTCTTATCTATTCAGAGAGACTTCCCATACTTGGGTAAGCTCATATAACCCTTATATTTAATTATACTAATTATACATTTTTCTCTATTGTGTTGTTTTCATTTGTGTGCTGATTTGTCTTTAGTGTGTGTGCCAGTCCTGGGACTTGAACTCAGGGGCTGAGCACTGTCCCTGAGCTCCTTTTTTTTTTTTTTGGGTCCGGTCGTGGGGCCTGAACTCTGGGTCTGGGCGCTGTCCCTCAGCTCTTCAGCTCAAGGCTAGCGCTCTACCACTTGAGCCACAGCGCCACTCCCGGCTTTTTTTTTTCTTTTTGCTTATGTGGTGCTGAGGAATCGAACCTAGGGCCTCAGGCATGCAAGGCAAGCTCTCTACCACTGAGCTACCTTTCTAGCCCCTCCCTGAGCTCCTTTTGCTCAAAACTAGCTCTCTAACACTTGAGCCACAGCTTCACTTCCGGCCTTTTGTGGTCAGTTGGCGATAAGAATCTCTCGGACTTTTCCTGCTCGGGTTGAAGAACATTGCATTTTTGGCCCTGTCTTGTTAGCAAAACAGTATTCCTATGTTAATTTCTTTTCCAGGTACCCAACAGGAGGATCCTTTATTCGTCCAAACAAGGTAAATTTTGGAGTGGACTTTCTCACTGCACTAAAGAAGCGATATGTGCTAGAAGACGGGCCAGAGGATGATGAGAGAGAGCAGGTTGTTAGAATTGGAAGTAAAGCTGTGGAAACTGTTGGTTTTGACTCTATCTTAAAGCAGCAGAGGTAAGTGGTCCAGTGTCGGCTAGGTAGAGAATGGAAACTCCCCTGACAAAACGTGGATGCTTGAGGCTTGTCCTTTTTACACAGTGACTTGAGGGAATGGCTCAAGTGGTGGAGCGCCAGTGTTGAGCAAAAAAAGCCAAGCGAAACACAGGCCCTGAGTTCAAGTACAAAAGACATAAAAAAAATAAAATAAATATCTAAACTGGGCACTGGTAGCTCACACCTATAATTCAAACTACTCAGGAGGCTGAGATCTTAGGATCACAGTTAGAAAGTCCATAAGACTCTTATCTCCAATTAACCACCAAAAACCAGAAGTAGCACTGTGGCTCAATGTGGTAGAGCTGTAGTCTTGAGCAGAATTGCTCAGGGACAATGCTCATGCCCCAAGTTCAAGCCCCACAACAGACAAAAAGTAACTTTTTCTATCCAGTGACTTAAAATCAGAGAGATCTCAGGAATAGATTAATTAATATCCTTATTTTAGCACGGGGTTGATGGGGTTTTCTACATGGGACTCAGAACATTGACTTGCCCGTATTCACCGCATTGTAACAGAGCTAATACTCTGGCCCTTTTGTATTGAATGGTGGCATGTCCTGCTTTGTGACAAGCCAGGCATGGCAACATGTGCCAGGGAGGCGACAGGCACCAATCAGCAGGCCCATGGTTCTATCCTCTGACAGCTGGGAGATGTGGAACCCTTGGGACCCTTGGCATTCTGAGTTCTATCCTAGACCAAGTGACACAGAAATTCAGACAGGAATTATGGGATTGCTCTCAGTCAGTTTCTATTCTGAGACTAATGATGGCTTTAAAAAACCTTCTTCATCAGAGCATTCTCTTCCTCTAGAGTGCAGAGTCAGAATACATGGACACAGGAACTTGCCAGCTGATTCCAATTTAGCACTGCATGGTACTGTGGTAGATGACCTGGATGGGGTAGGCTTGGAATGACCCCTGGTGGCTACTGTGGAAAGGAACTTTGTAGCCATTTGACATAGGCCTGCAGTTTTTTAAGGGGAAGGAGGGAGGGTACAGGATTTTGAACTTTAGGTCTTGAGCCATGCCTCCATTGTACGTTTTACTTGTTGGTTGGAAATGGAGCTTCACACTTTCCTGCCTGGCATCAAATCACAATCCTTCAGATCTCAGCCTCCTGAGCAACTAGAATTACAGAAGTGAGCTGCCAGCACCTGGCTGTGATTGTTCTTTAATTGTGCAACAATGAGTGTTGTTGAGAATTAAGAAAATGCAAATTGACAAAAGGCAGTCACAACTAATTCTAACTAGAGATAAAACTATTTTACTATTTATCCTACCATTTAATTGGACTTAAAGAACCATGTGCTTCATTGGATTAGAGTTCTTTGTTTCGTTTTTCCATTTAAAATACAAACATTTAAATATCTTCTACAGAGAAGGAGCACATTTTCTCTTTTCTACTTCCTTTCATTTTTTTCATGGAGCTGGGGACATTTTTTTTCATATTATTTTCTGTGAGTTCAGTGCATATTAACAAATTACAAGCAAATTCCTTCTCTGGTTTATGAATGATCACATAGCCCTACATTTTCCTGCTGAATGGCCCTAAGGCTTGAATATCACTGCTTTTGATACTTGGCCAGCACCGTATTGATTAAGAGGATGAGAGAGCTGCATGTTGGCAGGTCAGAACATCTTGGTGAGGGCTGCATCAGTCAGTTATCACTTCTAGGCTGGCCCTTATCGAGGTGACTCCCAAGATTTTAGTCTGTTGTGACTAACAAGCAAGACTGCAGCTGTCACTTGGGAATTGTAGTCCAAACTGTAGAAGTACTGAAAAACTGCCCAGACTCTCAGGGCATAGTAAGCTTGGGAGCACTAAAATCCTCAAGTTCCTATTTCCTTCATTCCGATGATTAATTAAGTACTAATAAAATGAATTGTTACATGCCAGGCAGTATTTTGCAAACTTCACAAATGTTAATTTACTAAAAGTGTGTAAAAAAAATTGTAGTGTCAGAAACTTACCATTTGTACTGTGTCTAAGAGTATAGGTTCAGTAGTGTTAACCATATTCATGTCACATAAACAAATGATTGCACTATCATTTCAGTGTTGCAAATTGTAACTTAAACTAAACACTCCGCTCATTCCACTTTCCTCCCAGTCCCGAGCAGCCACTTTTCTGCCTCAGTCTCCACTAGTCTGCCTGCTCCAGGAGCCCCAGAGAGGGCTGTCACATGTGGCCTTTGGAACTACCCAGTCCCCTTAGCACAGTGCCCTTTTTAAGGCTACACCCTAGACCACGGGATGGATATGCCACCGTTTGCCTGTCCCCTTGTCCATGTGTCTGCCTAGTAGTTATTGTGAGCAGCATTGCACTTGTGCAGAGTGAGGTACAGATTGACCTGACTTGCCAATGCCAAAGGCAGAGTGGTAGGATTGAAGCTTTGCTCCCAATTCTGTGTTCCCATTGTTATTACTTGTTTTCAGATCAGGTCTCTGTGTGGCTTGTGTTGGCCCTCTGCCTTAGCCTCCCCAGTCTGAGAATGCACTGTGGATTCCTTTTGTGAGTACTTAGGAATGGGCACTGTGTGTACTAGTGCATTGAAGCAAGACATGGGGCTGGTCCAGGGTGCTTCCCTGGAGAGACTGTTCACGACTGCCTGTGAGGGACAAGCTGACCCTCAACAGAGGAGTGAACATGGTACATGTGTACAGTAAACTGTACAGTAAACTGCTGTACAGCTCTACCACTGCCACAGGGTCTACTGCTGAGAGAAAAGAAAACTTGTAGGAGGCTCTGATATAGAACACTTCTTACATCTAGTTCATAATGTGAAAAAGTGCTGTAATAGTTTAGGGGCATGGAAGTGAGATTAAATAAACAAGCTGGGCCCTGTGGTACTCACTTAGAATCTCAGGTGTGAAGATCAGGAGGCTTGTGGTTTTCAGCCAGCTCAGGAGAAACTGTTGGGGATAGCAGTATGTGCTTGTGACCCCAACTACAGTGGAGGCAGGCCAAGGTCAAAAGATTGTGGTTTGAGGCTAGCTTATGACAAAAACACATGACCCTGTAAGAAAAGAAAAACTAAAAAATGCTGAGGGTATGGCCTGAGTGATAGGGTGCTGCCTAACAAGGACAAGGTCCCAGGTTCTAACCCCAGTACTAAAGAAGAAAAAATGAGGTCAACATCCTGTGTGGTGGGTGGGGAGAGCAGCTTGTGGCAGGAGCGAGGAGGGTTAAACATGCCAGAATTTATCACTTCTTGTAATGCTTTGCCCCCTCCGTAGGGGCAGGTATTTGTATTTCTGTCAGGTTTCAGTAACTTTTCTTGTATGAAGTGCTGGGGTTTAACAAGGCTCATGGGTAGCATCCATGCCTATGTGTACATGTAAACTCTGTTTTCATGCAGTCAGCTGAGCAGGCTGCGGGACATTTCTCTGAGCAAGTGTGCAGTGTGTGGCGCTGGTGAGAAAGGAAGGATTGCCGAAGCATGTCCTAGTATCCTTTTCATGGAGCTTCCTGCAGACCCTTCCCAGTGGGGCTAGGGCCAGGCCCTGCTCTCCACTTTCTCCCTACCAGCAACCTAGGGCACATGCATCCAGGTAAACTAGTGATGATCCCAGGCCCCTCTGCCTGCTTGTAGGACTCACCCTACTGGGTGAGGTATGAAGTAGAAGTTTTTAGATGGAGCTCTCAGGGAGGAGTATCCAACCTGAGCAGGCTACCACAGCCTGGATTGATAATTTTTTTTTTTTTTTATTTGTGAACATACTGTACAGAGGGGTTACAATTGCATGGGCAGGATAATGCGTACATTTCTTACCAAGCATTGCAGCCTCCTCCTTTGTTTA
>NW_012267240.1:256177-289471 GCF_000151885.1 Dipodomys ordii | reverse complement strand
GTGTGTGTGTGTGTGTGTGTGTGTGTGTGTGTGTGTGTGTGTGTGTGTGTGCGCGCGCGCGGTGGGGGGGGTGTGCCTGGGCACTCTCCCTTAGCCTTTTTGCTCAATGGTGTGTGTGTGTGTGTGTGTGTGTGCGTGCCTGGGCACTCTCCCTTAGCCTTTTTGCTCAATGGTGTGTGTGTGTGTGTGTGTGTGCGTGTGTGTGTGTGCGTGTGTGTGTGTGCGTGCCTGGGCACTCTCCCTTAGCCTTTTTGCTCAATGGTGTGTGTGTGTGTGCGTGCGTGCGTGCCTGGGCACTCTCCCTTAGCCTTTTTGCTCAATGGTGTGTGTGTGTGTGTGCCTGGGCACTCTCCCTTAGCCTTTTTGCTCAATGGTATGTGTGTGTGTCCATCTGTCCTGGGGCTTGAACTCTGGGCCTGGGCACTCTTCCTTAGCCTTTTGGCTCAATGCTGTGTGTGTTTGTCCATCTGTCCTGGGGCTTAGCCTTTTTGCTCAATGCTAGCACTCTGCCACTTTAACACACCTCCACTTTAGGCGTTTGGGTGGTTAACTGGAGATAAGAATCTCACAGACTTTCCTGCCCAGGCTGGCTTTGAACTGTGATTCTCGTGTCAGCTTCCTGAGTAGGGTTTGTAAGCATCATCCACCAACGTCCCACTGTCAATGAATTTTTATTGTTGTTGTTCTGAATGAACAGTAGATAACTGGTTGTTGTTCTGGTGTTAGGGATGTAGCCTAGGGCTTTGCACCCGACTAGGCAAGCCTTCTTCCACTGAGCTACCACCCCAGCCCAACAACTGGACAGCTGAAAAGATAAAGTAGTATATGTTCATGAAAAGCGGATGTAAACTGAAAAGTTTAAAATCCTAGTTGGGACAGGCCCCAAAACAACAATAAAATCCATGCTCCAGAATTAAGAAGCAATTACTTTTATGTTTTCCATGAATGGTTTCAAATCATTTCTTAACCTGTGCTTTTAGATATTAGGGAAGTGGATTTGTCTCAGAACCTATTATCATCCTGGGATGAAGTGACTCAAATTGCTGGTGAGCTGGCACTTCTGGAGGCTCTTAACCTCAGGTATGGACTTGGTCTGCTTGCTTGTCACAGAGTAGACCCTCTCAGGTTTGGTGGGATAACCACTAGGCTAAGTTGCTGCCTGGTGGGTTCAAAGCTCAGATTCACAGTACTTCAAGGGCCGCACACTGATGGTTATGTTTAGACAGTCACAGAGGCATCATTTTGGGAATGCACCTGTGTGTCCAGACAGGGGCAAGGCACATGGTGTCTTGAGCCTGTGACAGTGAAAGGTAGAAAACTGGCGGTGCTACGGTAGGTAGTCCAGGAGAGAAGATACACACAGTGAGAAGTGCTTGTAGTTTCATTGAAATACTTTTAATTCAAATTTCATAAGTATTTGCCTTTCCCTCTTTTACTAACATCAGTTTCTAAGGCTTTTCTGAACTTTGTTTTGTGTTTATGTGCTGGTCCTAGAGCTTATATACTCAGGATCTAGGCACTGTCCCTGAGCATTTTTGCTCAAGGCTAGCACTCTACCACCACTGGAACTACAGTTAGTTCCACTTCCAGCTTTTTGGTATTTAATTGGAAATAGTTTCATGGATTTTCCTGCCCAGCTGGCTTTGAACTGCGGTCCTCAGATCTTGGCCTCCTAAGTAGCTAGGAATACAGCACCCAGACTTTCCTGGACATCTGTTTAATCTCAGAATGTTAACTTTCCAAGTGCTCAGCACTCCCCTTTCTTTACTTTTTAGTGGTGCTTGGATGGAACCCGGGACCTTACACTGCTAGGCAAGTGCTGCACCACTGAGCTCCATTTTTCATTTCTCTGTCTCTTTCTTGTAGACAGGCTGGTTTGGAATTTGCAGTCCTGCTTCAGCCTCTCCTGAGTGCTGGGGGTTGTAGCCATGTGTACTCCCTGGCTCCCCTTTCGTTCTTAAACCAATTTCACGTAATTTCTGTGACTGTAGTCAGATCTAAACAAATATGACCCCAAACAGAGCTAATGTGCTTAAACCGATGCTGGTGTTTGCTTGTTAGAAATGTGGGCTAATGTTTTTTAATGGTATTTTAAAGTGACTGTGAAGATCAAATCTGTGGTGAGACTCTCAAGAGAACTTGAGGGTGCCCTTTCACCAACTTTTTTTTTTTTTTTTTGCCAGTCTGGGGCTTGAATTCAATGCCTGAGCACTGTCCCTGTGCTGCTTTTGCTCAAGGCTGGCACTCTACCACTTGAGCCACAGCACAGTACTGAGAATTGAACCCAGGGTTTCATGGGTGCTAGACAAGCATTCTACCACTAAGCCACATCCCCAGCCCCTTTCATTCACTCTTAACAGCACCAGGACTGACTGACTGGGGAGGCAGAATTATAGCCCACAAGCAGCTCTCAGTAAGACATCTGATGCTGAGGTTTCATCTTACAGTGTCCGGAGCCACACCCAGCCAGGTCCATGCCGCTCACATGGGGCAAGCCCGGGAAGACTGTTGTGCAGGGTCAGATGCCAAACAGTACGGATGGACTCATTTTGACTCCCTTTGGCTGATAAAATTCCTCTTCATTTATGGTGCTAGGAGATGGATCCCAGGGCCTTGCATAGACCAGGCTGGCATCCACCACTGAGCCCCCTCCCCAGCCCTAGGATTGCACCTGAGGTGAAAACACACCAAACCCCTCATATGAAATCTAATGGTTGCTTTCCATGGCTGGCTGCATTCTGACTCCTGTATAGTAATAAGCACCTCTTATCTTTTCTTCACAGTGAAAATAAACTACAGTTTCCCTCTGACTCACTGTCTCTAACCGGAACATTTTCTACACTGAAAGTTTTAGTTCTGAATCAAACAGGAATAACATGGGCTGAGGTAATCACATTTCTTTGGTTTAATCACACAGTAACGAGCAATTTAAATTTTTTAAATAAGGAATTAAAGCGTAACTGTGATTTTATTTTAATCACCCTATTATCCAAACAACTGTATTCCTTAAACAGCTTGCCAGAAAGGAGTTAAAAGTGTCATTGTAGTTAAGTAGATTTTTGGGGGGTAGGATTGGGATTTCAACCTGGCCTCCTCATGTTGGCTGGGCAGGTGCTCTGCCACTTGAGCAGACCCCCAGCCTTAAGTGGAGCTTTCTGTCTCAGAATCCACGTTCTTCTCTCCCTCCGTTCATTTGAATTTCTTTTGGGGTTTTGAATGACATTGGGTCATGAGGAGAGGAGATGCTGCATCTTTAAAGGCAACAGACTTAGCTATTGATAAATAGCTCAGGCTAATGTTCTCAGGCAGAGGACAAACAGCAGAGCTGCTCACCTTTTCTGTGTAAAGGCCTGCTTCCTGAAAGCTGGGCTCTGGAGTGGACTCATGGGTCCTCGGCACAGCCTCGTGTACTTCTATCCCGCACCTTCTCTGACTAGGGCTTTACCACCTCCATGCCCCCAGAGTGTGCTTCCAAGCTGGGCACTGCTGTCTCACCTATAATCCTAGCTACTCAGAAGGCTGAGATCAGAGGATCTCAGTTCAAAGCTAGCCTGGGCAAGAGTTTGTGAGACTCTTATCTCTAGTTAACCACCAGAAAAATGGAAGTGGTGCTGTGGCTCAAGTGGTAGAGCACTAGCCTTGAGCTGAAGAACTCAGGGATAGCACCCAGGCCCAGAGTTCAAACCCCACGACCAACCAAATAAAAAGCTGGATTGGAGGGGTTCAGAACCAGCTGTGATCAAGCAAGTTGAGCAAGTGCAAGATCCTAGGTTCAAACTCTCATAATGCCCCCCCCCCAAAAAAAATTGCATTCCCTTTACCATTGTTCCACCACCATTTGGCCTAAACAGCCTGTGTGACCGTGTCCCCAAGGCACTTTATTCTGAAAGAGTAACAAAGGGAAGGAATGCCTGTAGAGCTCTTGCAGTGAGGACATTAACCTTGAACTCCCATTTCCTCCCCAGGTGCTTTGGTGTGCCCCAGAGTGGCCAGTCCTCCAGGAACTGTACCTAGCCTCCAATGGTATCTCCATCTCAGAAAGGTGATGGGGCTACTCACATGATGGGGGTCATACTTCTTGTCACCTCTGGTTAAATCTAACACTAGCTAGCTTCTGGGAGGACAGGCCTTGCATTCAATGGAGTCAGACTAGACTGTCAACTGGAACACTAATAAAGGAAACCAGGTAGGAGAGACAAATAGGAAGATGGTCTAAATTAAGTTTTGAATTTTATTACTTTTCATAAACATCTGACTTCTGTTTCTAAATGGAAGTTCGTTCACCAGATACGTAAAATGTGTTCTCTAAAATGAATTAAATGTTTCTTCATCTGCTCTTTTGTTAATACACATTAAATTACTAGGGAGTCTAATTAGATCTTGTGGTGCAGAACAGTTTTATTACATAGGTAAATGCAAGTATTTCTCCAATTAAACTTTGGGATAGTTGTGGGTTCACATGCAGTTATAAGAAAGAATACACAGAGATCAATCACCATTCCTCAGTTTCCCCAATCAGGTCCAAGTACACATCTGTGGTCCAGCAGCATCTTGCCTGAGCTCAGAGCATCTCCTTTTCCACATGGGTCCTTCAGACCTGTCCTTGTGGTCAGAAACGGGGGAATGGGAAGTAGGGCTGAAGCTTTGAGAACAAGTGAAATTAATTTGAGTGGAAACTCTTATTTCCCAAACAGACCGACCGATGTGCTGCAGACAGTCAAGTTATTAGACCTTTCCTCAAATCCAAATATCAATGAAAACCAGCTATTCCTCATAGCCTACCTACCCAGGTAACTGGCTTGTACATTGTGGCCGACATGTGATGGTAATATAATTCCTGAACTGAGTGATGCCCTTTGGAGAATTTTAAAGTTCACTTATACATCATGGACTTAGTACATAATTTGAAGCATGGAGATTTGATGCTGGTGGCAGTGCCAACGCCTTCACATAAACTTGGGGTCTATGAGTTGTTTAGCCTGACCCAACAGTAGGCTCCAGATGACTAGAAGGACACCAGAACAGGTCCTGTCTATGTAATCAAATTTAACACTTTTGATTTCAGATTAGAACAATTGATCCTTTCCAACATTGGACTCTCTTCTTTACATTTTCCGGATGCTGAAATTGGTATGAACATCAGAGAACTCCCCTTTCTGTTATGCTTGAACTATTTTACTTCTGCAATGTGTAACTTAACTCTATTTTTTTAGGGGGTAAAACATCAATGTTCCCAGCCTTGCAGTACCTGGTGGTAAATGACAATCAGATATCCCAAGTAAGAACTGCCTTGGGGCAGGCAAGCTTGAAGGTTTCTTCTGAGAAAGATTGATGCTTCCTGAATCTTCTCAAAAGTGAAAATTGTTGTGCAAGAAGTTATCTTAAAGCAGACCACCATTCCTGCCAGTGGCAGAGCGAAGTCTTTCTTCTGGTGGGGTGCTGGGGTGTGATGCGTGGTGCCTTGTGTTGGAACTGGGGACTTGGGCTTTTCTGTGGTTCAGGGAATCTGGAAAGGATGGCCTGACATGTTTTCCTTTTCTTTGCCTTTGTGGGGCTTCAGTGGGCATTTATCAATGAGCTCGATAAGTTGCAGAGCCTGCACGCCTTGTCCTGCATCAGAAACCCCTTGACTGAAGGAAGCAAAGAGGCGCAGAACACACGCCAGCTAATCATTGCCAAAATTGCTCAGCTGAAATCCCTGAACAAATGTCAGGTGAGGCCTCTTTTGAGATAGGATCTTGCTCTGTTTATCCAGTCTACCTTCAGATTGCTCCTCTGCAATCCTCCTGACCCAGCCACACAAGTAGCTGGGATCACAGATGTACATCACCACTCAGATTATTGAGTGAGATGGTATTTCACTAACTTTTTATCTGGGCTGGCCCCAAACCATGAGTTAATCAATCTCAGCTTCCTAAGTAACCACGATTATAAACACAAGCCTGGCTAGATCTTTTCCAGATTAGAAAATGGATGGGTTAAAGCTACAAAATGATAGTGGACCTTGCAGAAGGTATCAGATGTGTCTGTCTCTCAAAGGGTAAAATATTAGCCTTATGTGTTTTGCTTATGTGTGTCCCAGTCCTACAGAAAAAGATTAAATATGGCAGTGCCAGAAAGAACTCTCCCTGCTGCCCTCTGACAAAGGGACAAGGGGCTCTAGCACACTGTCCTCTTCTTGGGGCAGTGAAGGCAGAGAACAGACTCTGCTTAAGAGTAGGAAGGCCGTGCCTGGCAGGTGCTGTGGTTCTCATCAGCTTCTCCTGGCCCCTAGATCGCAGCCTTGAGATGCCACATCATCCAGCAATGCTCAGTGGACAAATACTCTCATGTAGAGAAGGGTAAACTGCAGTGTTAAAGGGACAGGAGCAAGTGTGATGACCTCCCCTCAGATGATGCAAAAGCAGAAGATGGTCAGGGCACAAAACACAGCAGCTTGCTAGAAAAAGGCTATTCCACAGACTTGTTTTTCTGTCACATGAACATAGATTTTCCCAGAGGAACGACGTGGAGCAGAGCTGGATTATCAGAAGGCTTTTGGAAATGAATGGAAAAAAGCTGGTGGACACCAGGATCCAGACAGAAACAGACCAAATGAAGAATTTCTTGCTGCCCACCCTAGATTCCAGCTTCTCTGTGACAGTAAGTCCATGACAGCCTTCCAGCTGGGCCATTTGCTTCTCTCCCTGTACTCACCTAAATGGATTGGGGCTGCTTCCCACTGAGTGCAGGCAGCTAGCAAGTGTCTCTCTCCAGGAGACTGCTGAGGGATCTGAAAGAAGTTTTGTGCCTGAGGAGGGCAAGTAGTTAAGCCTGTGCTCACCTCAGCTATGGGGTTCTACTTGGGGTTGGAGAGCACACACTGTCTCCAGCGCTCCCTGCATCATGCTGATGCACCCAGGTGAGGGTCTAGTGATGATGTGGGTCTGCCTTGTGCAGTTTGGCACGTGTTGTGCATGGTGGATCCTCCTCATCTGTCACCTGGTTCTTTGGGCTTCGCAGCTAAGAATTCTTGTGTCTGTGTCCTGATAATTCTATCCACTGGCCCCATTTCAGCCCTATGCAGCTTTCCCTTTTATATATTTCCTAATGCAAGCTTGCTGCATAAATGCTTCTCTGAGGAAGGAATTGCATTCATATTTACCCCATCAGTTGTCCTAGTTTCCTGGCCACTCTAGGTGAATTTTCCATCACGGGTGGGAAGGAAAGTTCTAAGGCAGCAGCTTGGATGTCAGCATCTTGCTGCTGAGTGCCAGGGACAGAAGCAGTGCTGGAGTTACAGTACTGGGGCTCAGTGTCCCCATTCCCCACACCTCTCACTATAACACTCTTGGTTCCTGTTGACCCACATATGACAAGAATTGCAGACAAGAAAACTTGATTGTTTTAAATCATATCTCAGTGAAGCAATGTAGGGAACAAATTCTTTGTTCCAAGTATCCACACTATGTGCCACCTGCCATGAGGCTTCAGCTGCTGCCCCCTCACACCTACAGTATCCCAGGGCCTTTGCACATGCCCACAAGGGACTAAGGTGATGTCTATTAGGATGTATTGTGAAAAGTACTCTATTGACTTCTTGTTCATTTATAAATTAAATGGTCATAGGTATGTCCATGTAGAAAACAAGCCTCTATTGGTCTGGTTCTCGAGGTCTTGATGGGTCCCACAGATGAGAACACTGTACAGCATTTCCAGAAAAGGCAGTGGACCAAGTGACCAGTCTTGGCACTCAATCATGAGGCTAAACTGGGCAGAGGTGTCCAAAGGGGAGGGATCTGTTTCCTACACCAAGCATCTGAGTAAACATTTGAGGTGTCCGCAAGCGCCTTGCTTTGTGGGGCTGGCTGAAGTTGGGATACACAGTGAGGTGGGTTGAGGGAGATGGGGTGTCTTCCCTCGGCCCGAGTAGAACACTGCTGATGGCAGCATGGCAGAGCAGCTGTGGTGAGGCTTGTGCTAGCAAAGGAGAAGGTGCTGTAATCTATGTTTATTGTTTCCCTTTGGGGACACTGGTCTTTATTCACCCCTTCTTATCTTTTCTGCAATAGAATATGGCACACCTGAAGATGGGGAACTCAAAGTACAACAGCCGTTCATGCTCAAAAATCAGCTACTCAGTAAGAACCCAGATTCTCATACAGTGTGTGTATTTGCACTTATATGCTAATGCACTAGCAGCAGCTTGGTCGATTGTATGCATCTCAAGGAGAGTGGCAAAGATATGAACTTTTCTGTATCTATCAAATTCTTACACTTAGTATTTTTGTAACTCCCAGGCTAAACTCGTTTAATGGTGTCACCAATGTTGGAGGTGCATGAGTTGTGAATTGCACTCATTTGCAAATTTGTGATTAACCCACTTAAATTGAGGGCATACTGAAAGAGAAAGGGAAAACAGTACAATGTTGGCCTGGTTGTTTTGTCAGTCATGTAACTTGAACTCAGGGATTGGACTCTGTTACTAAGCTTTTATGTTCAATGCTAGTGCTCTACCACTTTGAATCCCAGTTCCGTTTTGTTTGGGGGGTACTTGATTGGAAATAAGAGTCTCACATGCTAGCTTCAAACCGCTATCCTCAGATCTCAGCCTACTGAGTGCCTAGGATATTATGGGCATGAGCCACCAGTGCCAGGCAGACTAGTTTTTGTTATAAATAAACTAAGTTGGGGGGGGGGATTGGTGTTTTGTTGGTTGTGGGGTTTGAACTCAGAGCCTGGGCACTGTCTCTGAGCTCTTCAGTTCAAGGTGTGCTCTACACTTCAGCCATAGTACCACTTCACCCATAGTACCACTTCAGCTGTTTTGGTTTATGTGGTGCTGAGGAGTTGAATCCAGGACCTCATGCATGTAAGGCAAGCACTCTACCACTGGGCCACCTTCCCAGCCCCTTGTCTTGCTTTTTCTCTTAAAGCACTGAAGATAAAATATCCAAGTCAGCTTGACCAGCAAGTTCTGGAGAAGCGACTGCCAGGTAAGAATGAACCTGTCTTTACCTTCCTCATAGCTGTGGGTCACAGGCTTAGATAGGAGTCAGCTGGAGCTAAAGCATTCATTTGTATCTAAAATCGTGGCTCTTAGAACCCACTGCTGTCACTAACCCATCATCAGTCATGCCACTTCCCAGCCCCCGAGAACTCAGCTCTCCTGGGTCTTGGTCACATGCACTAGGAAAATTTCTATTAAATTAGAAGTCCCCACCCCAACATGTGATTATGGAGGGCCGTCTAAGCCTCCTGCAGGTTGCCACCCTGGGGCTTAGGCAGAGATTGTGGTCCTCCCTTTGGAGTCTGTCTATTTTTAAGAGACAAACCTGAGTGCACTAAACGGCCAGCCAGTGGGCAGGATGACTTCCTATATTCAGTGCCTACTGTCCTACACAGATGTTTTTAATGGACACACTGAAATGGTCTCCCTTGGTGGGCTGGGTATGGTGATTCATGCTTGTAATCTTTGCTATTCAGGAGGCTAGAAATCGAGATGATCATGATTCAAGGTCAGCCTAGACACAAAGTTCCCAAGACCCCATTTCAACCAATCAAGTTAGGCTTAGTGGCAAGTGTCTGTCATCTATATGGGGAAACATAGATAGGAGGATCACAGTCCATGCTGGCCTAGGCAAAGAGACATGTACCTCCTCCCAGGAGCATAGAACACAGGCTTGGAAACATGTAATTTTGGCTTTAGGCACACGGTAGATACAAAGACAAATAATGTTAAGATGTCATGTTACTATACAATTTAGATGCTGGCACATGTGAGGAATATGCCATTTCCCACAGGTGTACAAGGCTTAGCCCCTCAATTGCCACCCTCCAAATAAGGAAACCCATCTGTATTCAAATGAGAGCAAAGTGGAATGAAATTCCTACAAAGTTTCTATATATCCAGTATACAAACAAGGGCAGTTTTTATTCTAAAATAAACATTTATTTATTACAAGTTCCATAAAAGCATAGCTTTTTACAAAAATGATTTGGTAGAAAAATACTTTACTCCATTGCGGTATTTGTGGGTACACCACACTATCGCTGTACCTCCAGCTAAAGCTTCAACAAAACTAACTTTTATGAAAATATCCACTATCTACTGCAACCATCTTTGGAAAGACATTCTAGCATGTTCTGAACAGGCCAAAGCATTTGCTTGTTGGTTTCACTCCCAGGGCTGGTGGTTGTGTTGTATGTGTGTGTGTGTCACAGGGCTGCTTATAGCAGTGGCAGGAAGGTGGGGATGAGGGGGGCCCTGCCATCTCTTAGTCCACACTGTTATCTTAGAGGGGAAGCTGAGGCTGGAGACTGTCCTTGGGCTCTGAGCCCCCTCTGACTTGCTGTATATGCTGCTGAGCAGGTAGGGTGCCACTCCTTTTCTGTGCCACTGAGGTCAGACATTGGCTCCATTTCAAATGACACACAAGGAGGGGAAGACTCAGCCTTCCCTACTCCCTTCCCTCACTGCACTGCCCTGTCCTCCCATGAGCTGGTTGACAGCTGTTTTATTTTCCCTTGACAGACTCCATGACAGTCCAAAAGGTGAAGGGACTATTCTCACGGCTTCTCAAGGTTCCTGTGTCAGATATTCTGTTGTCATATGAGAGTCTCAAAGTAAGTTCCCAGTGACAAGTCCCCTCAACAGTGTGGCGTGTAGAACATGCCGTGTCAGCACTTATTCACACTCACTTGGTTCTAATTTTAGATGCCGGGCAGAGAAATTGAACTACAAAATGACCTAAAGCCATTACAGTTTTATTCTATGGAAAATGGAGATTGTCTATTAGTGCGATGGTAACGACCAATGGTGGATAGACTGATGGGCCCACTGAAAAACCATATCTAGGCTTGTATATATAATAGCAATAATAAAGGCTTTGACTAATGACTTTCTGATCTTATATAGCTCATTATGGGAAGACTTAAATACTAAAAAAGCTTGCTAGTTGAATGAGTATAGACATCATAGGGTCCGTCATAAGACTAGTTTCAATGGAATTCCTATCTTCTCAGTTACTAATAAATCAAGCTGGTTAGTGGGGAGACAGGCTCTCCTCTGGGTGTATGCCTTCTATTTTTAGAGTACTTAAAAAGTTAGTCATACCTTGCCTCATAGTTATACCTCAACCTGAGCATATCCTCTGCAGAAGGTCACCTGACTAATCATTTTAAACCATTATTAGACAAGATAGGAGGGAAGCAAAAGGATTGACTCCAAGTGTCTGCCATTTAGAAATCTCCACGGCACTAAACCCTGAGAGATGTTTTATTCACATTCACAAAAAATTCAGTGTTCAATACAAGTGCTAACCATATGGTCTTCAGGATCTGGATTAAATGGCAAAAGGGAACTTGATTTAATCATATAAAAATGGACATATTTAAAAAAAGGTTGCCCACTCAGTCAGATCCTCCAAGTCTGACATCATTTCCAGGAACCTCAAACTTTGGTTTAAGTGACCACTGCTCATACAGCATTTTTTTATTTTTTAAGTCTGCACTTGCTCTCATTAAGCTATTTCTACAACCCAAATTGAGATTCAAACTGAGTTACTACTAAAAATTTCTGAACTAGGCCATGTTTTAACAAAGTAATCATGATGGATTTCTAATTAGAGACAGTGCATCAGGACTTAGAAATATTTCTCCTTTTATAAAAAATTTGGTATCTCTTAAATCTTTAAATATATAAGTAAAAACTGTTTTTATGCTACAGTATGAATTGACTTTAAGGAGATTTGTGCAAACATTAAGACACATCATACTGCTTACAGGTTAAAGTGCCAGCCAAGAACCATCTAGAAAGACTATTATTTTCCTATTGCCAAACATTGGGCTTTTCCTTCTGACTTCAAGGTGGCAATCCTCGTGCCCTGTCCTTAGCCGCTGCCCGCTGACTCGCTGGACCGGGCATCACACTGGCAGGGGTCACCGCAGCGCTCCTTCAGCTCCCACAGTGCCCTCAGCTCCCGTGGCGAGTACTGAGGGGAGGACAGCATGCCCGTCTCACATGTCTTCTCACACAGCCACAGGCTGTCCTAGGGAGAGACAGCATGTGCCTGGACAATGTGTGAGCCACAGCCACAGGCTGTCGGGGGAGACACAATGCGCCTGGACACCTGCAGTGCTCCACCCACAACATGGAGCCAACAGCGCACACTACAGCAGCTCACAGAGCCCAGCAATGCCCATTACTACTTTGTCAACTAAAGAAACACTGAAGTTTTCAGGGAAAAAAGAGACTAGCAAATGAAATTTTATGAGAACATGGGAATCACATTACTGAGCTTTCTATTTACTGTAGAAGTTGCTGGGATCCAGAAGGCAATCATATGAAACAAGTGCTTTACCTCCCCTACTGGGTTCATTTCCTTCTCTGGCTCAACAGTAAATGTGCCAGGGCGTAGGCCTCACCCCTGCCGGGCACCAGCAGCACAAGCCAGCCCATGCTGCCAGAATTTCTGACCAACCACAAAAACATTGTGGTTGGGGAACTCTCACTCCCTTTGGTTTACACTTAGAAAATTATCATGTGAGAGGTAAATAAGGTGGACTCTAATACCCACCAAAGCCAGGGTCCCTGAGGCAGAACCTGCCCTCTGCTCAGGGAAGTATTCGTCCTATAGAAGCCTCCCTCCCACTAGGAGGCAGCACCTGACGCTTTCTTACCTGGTGTCGTTTAGGTCCTATGGCTGCCATCCAAATGCCCATGCTTACATCTTCACCCTGTACATGAAACCCCACAGTGTAAATGCAGAATCCTAACATCATTTATAAACATAAAGGTCTACCACCCCCAAATGAACTATCTTTCTACTTGTGCTGTTATTCCAACATGAAGGGCCAAACTGGTCACTACTATATAAGTAAATGCTAGTGACTGCTGACAAAGATCCACACAGCCCCTCCCCTCACCAGCTTGTAGTTCAAAACCTATGGAACTAGGAAGAGCTGCTCTCTACCACAATCGGCAACAAAGCATTTCTCCATGGAATACACTTGTAAAAGACAGGCTGAAGACAGCAAACAGTTTCCAATCTGGCTTAGGAATAGATGGGCTGACATGTGAAGAAGCCCTCTATTACCTGGTAAGTCTTCAGCCTCCCTGAGTTGCCAGCCAGCCAGTCCACGATGTCCCTGGAGATCACATACCCTGAGCCGCATGCAAAGGCGGGGTAGGCGGGGCTGGGGTACTCCAGCTCCTGCCACTTCCCTGTCCGGTCCACTGCCCAGTTCAACCTGAAACTGAGATTTCAACAGTTCTTTGTGTTGGTTGTACATCCTGCCAGATTAGACTTCACTCCTGTTACCACTACAAAGGAATACATTTACAGGGCAGGGGAGAAGAGAAAAAAAGATTAAAGAGAAAGAATTTACCTGGTAGCATTTTATATAAAGGGTAAGTATGGTAAACCATCTTAGTTTCAAAACAAAGTAAGAAGCCCACTCTATTTTACTGTATACAGAAACCAAGACCCACAAAGGCACTAATCCTGCTTGGGGCTCTCGAAGCAGCCCAGCACTCAGACCTCAGGGCAGCTTCCAGGTACAATTTACTTTTAGGGTGTGAGGATCAAAGTTACAGCTTTCTGTTTCCTTCATTCCATCAGCCTGAGGCTTTTCATTGAAAACATTCCCTGAGAAAGAGAGGAGAGCAGGCCAGGACTCACACAGGGAATCTCATACCTTAACCACATTTGCTTAAAAAAGAAGACTATGTGTTTCACTTACTTTCCCCACCAAACATTTGGCCCCTCCAGATTCTTCTGGACAATTCTGTTAAACACGGCTTCTAAGTCTATGTAACAGTCGTCATCCGTCTTCAGCAGCAAAGCAAAGCTGGTAGTCTCCATGGTCCTGTTGGCAGGAGGATGCGTAGGTCAGTGCAGCCCTGCTGGTGACCAGCAGCGCATCATCACACTAATTCAGAGCCTCACAGGGCTACCCGCACGTGTGGCAGTGTCTCCTAACACCAAGAACAGGAGAGCTCGTTGACGGCTGTGGAGGGCCATTGACAAAGTAAGCATAAGACCAGCTAGCTTTAAAGGATAATGGAAAGAGTACTGAAAAGTAACACATCAAGGAGTGAATCACGCTTCACAAGCAGGCTGCCAAATTTATTTGACCTCAGAACCTTGGCTCTTGACAGCCATGCTCCTCCCCACCCCATCACAGCAGATGTCATCCCTTTCGCTCCCACCTTCAGTGCTGGCACACAGGCGCATTCATACCATCTTGAGAATGATAAA
Source organism: Dipodomys ordii (assembly GCF_000151885.1). Taxonomy (NCBI): domain Eukaryota; kingdom Metazoa; phylum Chordata; class Mammalia; order Rodentia; family Heteromyidae; genus Dipodomys; species Dipodomys ordii. The sequence continues at coordinate 275,231 of NW_012267240.1, read as the reverse complement.
CTCCTAGCTGCTTGCTGGTGGCTCACACCTGTAATCCTAGCTACTCAGGAGGCTGAGATCTGAGGATCAAAGTTCAAAGCCAGCCTGGGCAGGAAAGTCCAAGAGACTCATCTCCAATAAACCACCAGAAAACCAGAAGTGGCACTGTGGTTCAAGTGGTAGAGCACTCACCTTGAGCTGAAGAGTTCAGGGGACAGTGCCCAGGCCCAGAGTTCAAGCCCCACGACCAACAACAACAACAAAAAATCCCAGCTAGTTGGGGTGGAGACCAGGAGATCTACACACCAGTCCAGGCAAAAAACATCTACAAGACTCTCTCCCCTAAGGAAAGCTACACACACTGGTGTGTGTCTGGGTAGGAAGTAAGCCCCCACCCTACAAGCAACCACTGAAAAACATGGCATGGCTCCACAGTATGGTGCCCATTTACCAAGTGTGATGTAAGAAAGACTGCAAAGTCCAGAACTGCCTCTGAGCCAATTTTTTTTTTTTAAATTAAGAGTTATAGCGCAGCACAGTGGCTCAAGCCTATAATCCTAGCTACTTGGAAGGTGGAAGTTGAGAAGAACCACAGTTTATGGTCAGAGGCAAAAAAAAAGTTCACTGGACTTCATCCTGCCTAGGGTGGGTGGGGCCTGCCTGTCATCTCAAGCTACAGAGGAAGCACAAACAAGAGGACTGCAGTCTAGGTCGGCCCAGACATAAACTAAGCCCCTATTTAGGAATAGCCAGCCGCCCAAAGGGCTGACAAAGTAGCTAAGTGGTGGGCTGCCCAGCCAATGTGAGGCCCTGAGTTCAAACTCCAGTATTAGGAATGAGGGGAGGGACAGCTAGGAACATCTAGCCATGTTATCCATGTGTATATTTCACAGATCAAGGAATGGCAAGAGTCCCATTAAACCTATTCCTAATAACTTAAGGCATATACTGGAGCTAAGGTATGGCAGTCTAAGTTCTAACTTTTGAAAGGTCAAGGGTTTGATGATGATGAAGTGTTTCACAACCCACCATTGGTAGAAGTTCAGTAGTTTTGCAGGAACGTTTCGGTAAGTGTCAACAACATCCACAAAGACGATGTCGTCATAGATGCTACTCTCCTCCTGCAGTAAGGCATCTTCCTCGAGGAGGCGCCTCATGTGCTCCTTCAGTCTCTGAGGCCGAGAGTGAAGGCTGCGTAACAGCGCATCACCTTCTGAAAGGAAAGTGTAAACTGGAGAAGAACACCCTTTCGAGGGGGTGGGTATACCCTGGGGGAGTGCCAGATGAGAGGGCAGGGATGGTAAGGGGAAACAAAGAAGGCAACAATGCTTGATAAGAAAGATACTCATTACCTTGTTCATGTAATTGTAACCCCTCTGTACGGTATTTTCACAATAAAAAAACGTATTAAAAAACACCCTTGCCAACCTGAGACCCACTTAAAACCTAACTAAAACATAACCAAAACTTCTTTTCCCATAGAACACTAATAGCTGTACACTTTTTAAGAATTAGGAAGGGAAGCATCATGCCTCAAATTATTATACTTGTAGATAACAAGCTTAGTGGAATTATTCTACAAAGGCACAAGAATATTCATTGCAGCTTTGTTTATAATAGTGAAAAAAAGTTGGAACCACTGATAGAAAAGTACCCAATTTAGTATTTACAAAATAGAATACAGCAGTTAAAAAAATTAATCTAAGCCGGGTGCTGGTGGCTCACACCTGTAATCCTAGCAACTTGGGAGGCTGAGATCTGAGGATCACGGTTCAAAGCCAGCTCAGGCAGGAAAGTCCAAGAGACTCTTATCTCCAATAAACCACCAGAAAACCAGAAATGATGCTGTAGCTCAAAGTGGTAGAATGCTAGCCTTGAGCTGAAGGGCTCAGGAATAGTGCCAGAGTTCAATAGCCCAGAGTTCAAACCCCATAACTGACAAAAAAAAATTAATCTGGTTGGACTGTGATGGCTCATACAGATAACCTTAGGTACTCAGGAGGCCAAGATTTTAGGATTGAAAAAGCCCAGGCAGAAAAATATGTGAGACTCTTCAGTTAATTAGCAGAAACCTGGAAGTGGAGGATCATGTGGTAAAGTGCCAACTGTGATTGAAAAATCTGAGCTAAGATAAAGAGCACAAGGCCCTGAGTTCAAGCCCCATCAGGCTTTTTGTTTGCTTCTAGAGACAAAGGTCTTATATAATTCAGGTTGGCCTACAATTTATGTTCCTCCTGCATCAGTGTCCCAAGGGCTAGGATTACGGGCATATACTAATGCCCAGCCAAGCTATTTTTCTAGTTTTCAATTATTTATTATTATTTTGGCAGTACTGGGTTTTAACTCAGGGCTAGGTAAGTGCTCTAACAGTGGAGCCACATCTCCAGCCCCAATTTTTTTTTTTTTTTTTTTTTGGTCCTGGGGCTTAAACTCTGGATCTGGGCACTGTCCCTGAACTCTTGCTAGAGGCTAGCACTGTACCACTTTGAGCACATCACCACTTCCAGTTTTCTGGTAGTTAGTTGGAGAAAAAGAATCTCACAGACTTTCCTGCCCCCACTGGCTTTGAACCAGGATCCTTACAGCTCAGCCTCCTGAGTAGCTAGGATTACAGACATGAGTAACCAGCACACAGCCGAACTATTTTTTAGATGACAAAACAATCTTTTATGTGAAAGGATAAAGTCAGAGTAGGTATATGAGGTTCAGAATGCTTTTTGAGTAGCCAACTTACCCTGAATGGTATAGATAAAGCCACCTGCGACTCCCTCCACACCTTCTAGGAATTCGGGAGGCAGAGCACCCTCCGCAGCCTGAGAGGAAGTACAGTGTGTGTTAAACTTGGAAAGCTGACTCCAGAGAAGATTGCAGTAAGTACACCCAGGTCAAGAGACCAACACAGCCCTTCAGCAGACCTGTTACACAGATCAGCTCACTCAAACCTGCTGGGGTGCAGGACCCAGCTTAGTGAGGCTTATATTCTGTGCTTAGCACCAAAGTAGTACACACCAGTTCATCTCACATTCCAATCCATCATCTTCAGAAAATAGTAAACTCAAGGTAATTATTACCAGCCTGGTTGGGGTTTTTTTTTTTTTTTTTGTCAGTTTGGGACTTGAACTCACCCTGGGTACTGTCCCTGAGCCTCTTTGTGCTAAAGGCTAGTGCTCTACCACTTGAGCCACAGCATCACTTCCAGTTCTTTTGAGTGGTTAATTGGAGGTAAGGGAACTTTTCTGGCTGGGCTGCCTTCGAAGGTTGGCCCTCAGATCTCAGCTTCCTGAGGAGGTACGTTTACAGGCGTGAGCCACCAGCGCCTGCCACCACCTTGCATTTTTAAGAGATTCAAAATTGTCGATTCAAACAAGGTGTTGACACATTTAAAAGTTAAGTGGCAGGACTAGGAATGTAGCTTAGTGGTAGAATGCTTGCCTAGCATGCATGAGGCCCTGGGTTCAAACCCTTGGTACCACATAAATAAAAATGAAATTTATCATTTTTTAAAGTAACATATCAGTTAAAAAAAATTAGGTGGCCATGCATAGTAAAGGTAAAGTAAAAGTAAATCAATGGTCTGCCCTAAATAGTTCCAGTGGACCCTACTGATCACCCATTGGCCTGAATGCAGGGCCTGGCACTGTCCCTGAGCTTTCAGGCTCCAGGCCAGCACTCTACCACTTGAGCCAGAGCTCCTCTTTAGGCTTTTTTGGTGTTTAATTGGAGATTTTGCTGCAGGTGGGCTTTGAACCTCAATCCTCAGATCTCAGCCGCCTGAGTAGCTAGGATTACAGGCGTGAGCCATAAGTATTTTTATCAACTGACACTTTGCTCTCGAGGTAAGAAGCAAGTACTCTGAGTGCTGCTGAGCTAGTGCTTGTAAAGAATGCCAACCTGACCCTACTGCTGGTATTACAGGATCATGGACAACAGGTAAGGCTCCACCTCACCTCATGGCATCTCGTTAAAAGCAGAGGCACCATGGTCTGGTGATGCCTGGGGCAGGGTCACAGAGTTCTCAACACGTGGTGTTTCAGAGACAGAGAAGGCACATGTAATAAAAAGAGGGTGGCTCACCGTGAGAACTCGAAGGACGCCCCCTCCATCATTCACCATCACTTGGTGAAGGTTTCTTGATACAAGGCCATGGAGGTCTTGGCTCTCCCACACAATTGTACCTTCAAAACTCTTTTGAGGAAAGAAGAATAGTGGTTAGTTTCTTTACTCTTGCCATTTAGGCTTTAGTAAGCGTTTAGGTTAGGATTTAAGAGAAAATAGGTTTCACACACCACAGCTCGACGTCACTGCTACTATTCTTTGTGTGTGCATCCTTGCACACACAGAAGCGAACCACGAGAGTCCAGGGCAATCCATGGTATCTAGCCCTGGACAAGGTAGTCTCAGGACCCCTTTCTGGTGTAAACAGTGTAAATTAACTTCTTTTGTTCACCTTTCATTGTGCCTCGATGAATTGTCTCGTTCTCCAAAAGTCGTAAGTAGATCTTCCCTACGACCCAGCCATACCACTCCTGGACTTCTACCCTGAACCTCACAAGCCAGGAGACCAGAAAGACACCTGCACACCCATGTTCACTGCTGTACTATTCACAACAGCCAAGTCATGGAAACAGCCCAGATGTCCTACAATAGATGAGTGGATCAAGAAAACATAGTACCTACACACAATGGAATTTTACTGCTCCATTAGAAAGAATACTATGCCATTTGCAGGGAAAATGAATGGACCTAGAAAAATTATATTAAGTGAGGTAAGCCAAGCTCAGAGAGACAAATGACACATTGTCTCTTATATGCAGAAGCTAGATCTAAAATATACTGGGACATGATAAATCATATAGGACTCTAGGCATTCACTTGCAGTGACACCAAAGGAGGATACTTTTAGGAAAGGAACACAAAGGTGCAGCATCTATGTGTTTCTGACCACATAAAATAATATTTTTGAAGATGAACTCAGAAAAAAATGCATATCTATTAAGCATAAGGTCCTGAGTTCAAAGTCCTGCACAGCAGTAAACCCATAAGGAAAAATCAACGGTGTGGTAGAGGTTGGAAAATGAGCTATCACACACCAAACAATGCAAGATATTAATTCTTCTGTCTAAAACATTTTCATTTTGCCAGTCCTGGGACGTGCACTCAGGACCTGGGGTCTGTCCCTGAGCTCTTTTGCTCACTCTACCACTTGAGCTACAGTACTACTTCTGGTTTTGTGGTTATTAGAGATAAGAGTCTGTAAGACTTTCCTGTCCAGGCTGGCTTTGAACCATGATCCTTAGATCTCAATCTCCTGAGTAGCTAGGATTACAGGCTGAGCCAGCTGTCCAAAATTTCTACTTGCTCATCCAAATGAACAGAGTAGCTAAAATAAATACATTTGTACCTGTAAATATTAATAACTTCTTGTGGATTCACAATATGATTACATCTGAAGAAAATTTTCATAAAGTAAGTGTATGTCCATACCACCACCAATGTCTAGTGATTCGGCTGAAAGTCATCTGCTTTTTACTGAGATCAGTTTCAGGTTTCATCTGTACTATTAGGGGACTATGAAAACTAAATACTGTAAGAGAAATCTGACCATCTTCAGTTAGACCTGGGACTTGCGCCCACGATAGTCAAGCCATGCATACCATCCGCAACACCAGCAAGGAAGGAACACTCCACTTCACTAACCTCACTTTTATTCTGAAAACCTTCAAACCCACACAACAGTTGAAGTCAAACTCCAAAGCACCTTGCCAATGACCCACATCCTCCATATACACGTTCCCATTTTCCAGAGGTTTGAAAAGAGCAGACATCATGCAACTCCTATGAACAAGGACATTTTAAGAAAAACTAGTGCTTTTTTTTTTTTCTGTAAATTGGGCTTGAACTCAGGACCTGGACCCTGTTCCTTCCTGAGCTCTTTTTGCTCAAGGCTGGTGCTCTACCATTTCGAGCCAACATGCCACTTCCAGTTTTCTGGTAGTTAATTGTCACACACTTTCCTGCCCAGGCTAGCTTTGAACTGTAATTACACATGAGCCCCTAGCACCAGGTGATAATAATTTCTTATGGACCAATAAAATTTTTCTTCTAAGTCTGATCAAAATATGACTTGAGGACTCAAGGAGTAGCTTGGGTAACAGAGAGCCAACAGAGAAAGCAAGACTGGTAAGTGCACAAGGTCCTGAGAACCAGCAACAAATAAACTTGTGGTTAAACTGTAACATTAAAAGTTTATTTTCTTCTCTTAGCCTCACTCCACATGACTCCTTCCTCATAAGGCTTCTCGCTCTCAGGCAGCTAATCATTCCTGCCCTGTGTCCTTCAGGATAGTGGGTTTCATTCCTGTCTTCTGCCCACCCCATGCCTGCAGGGCCTCACAGCTGTAAGAACAGGGTGTATCAGACACTGCTCAACACACTCACTTGTCTACACGACCCTGGAGAGGAAACACTGCTCTCACTGAACAAGACCCCAAAGCTAGCCAGGCATGGCAGCACTTACTGAATGCTTGCCATGTGGAGCAAGTTCTAAGCGTGTCCACTTGTGTGAAATAGCTCAGCCCTCAACAGCAGCCAGTGCAGTCCTCCATGCCACAGAGGACACACACAGCAAAGGAAGCGCCTCGAGCAAAGTCACAGTCCTTTGTGGAAGAGAAGGACTCAAACTCACCATTGCACACCCTCTTCTCCCCACCTTAACTCTGCAGGTCAGCCAGCCCAAGGCTTTTGTGAAAACAAACCCATAATGCCTTCCAAGAAGGAATCACACACTTCAGAAATATGTTTTATCTTTGGTACAACAATTCATCCAAAGAGCATAACCAGTTACCACACAAAACAAGAATATAGTGATATTCATTAGAATTTCTTGTAACACTGATGGTTAGAAATACACTGACATCAAACTATAGTTAGGCAAATCACAGTATTTCCATGCAGTAATTCTAAACAGCCATTACAAAATAATGAAGTATATTTTACAGAAGTGTTCATGCTATGTTAAAGAGATTGTATAAGAGGATGAATGGTGGAATCTTAGCAACAGTATATACATAAAAGCCAAAATGTAAAATGTGATCATCTCTGAGTTATGGTATTTTAGTAATACTGTTTTCCTTTAGCTTCTTCCAGTGTGTTCTATTTGCTCTAAGATTTTGTTGGATGTTCTGGTTATTCAGCGGGAGACACTGTGCATTCTATGCATGCATTCTATAGCTGAGCTACTCCTCTGGCCCCTTTTAGGTGTTTTTAAATGGAGTTCATATACAAGTGAGAGATCCCGTTGACATGAACAGAATCAGCCTATGTAGTTTCCTCTTAATTCCAAAGGCCTTCAGGTTATTATAACAGGTAAACTATGTTGCTGCAAAGGGGAACAGTGCCCCAGGAGACCAGAGGTCTAGCTTGCACATCTTCCCAGCTGGTCTAAAGTGAACCCCAGGTTTACTGTAGCTGAGCTCAGGGAGGTATTCCACTAGCCTAGAGACCGCAAAGGTAGGGGCTTCTGGCACTCTCCACCACCACAGGGCAGACCACACTTAACTCCAGGATGCCAGAGCACCTGGCAGATGAGGTGGTCTCCAGCACAAACCAAAGAGTAGACCTAGAGGATTCTATGAAAAAAGGCATCATCTACATTGCCTACTCTTTACCGTATAGGGAAGTTTTCCTTGAAATTGTGACCTGTGTCTGCCATTACCTTGGGTGTAATGAGTTTTTAAAAAAATTATTTAGATACAAGTATTTGATTTACCTAAATGATCTGTGTCTGGTTTGTTTGAGTCAGTATTCAGTACTACCCTTTAACACTAAAATAGTTACACAGTTCTCCATTCCACTAAATAAACCAGGGTAGCAGGCAATGCTTTCAAAACCTGGTTTTAGCCAGGTGCTAATGGCCCACATCTGTAATCCTAGATACTCGGGAGGCTAAGATCTGAGGATCATGGTTCAAAACCAGCTTGGTCCAAGAGACTCTTATCTCCAGTTCACCACCATAAAACCAGAAGTGGAAGAGTAGTTCGAAGTGAAAGAGCACAGGAATAGCGCCCAGACCCTGAGTTCAAGTCCCACAACAGACAAAATAAAACCTGGTTTAAAATCTCAGAGGCATCAGCAAGTTCTCTCAGGCATGCACATTTGATCCCGTCCTCTACCATCTGGAGCTGCCTAGGCACAGTAAGGCACCAAGCACCCAGCTCTAAAAGCACATCCACCCCTGCAAAGGACCATAGCAAGCCTCGCTGCACCCACGCTTACTTACCTCTGGTAAGATGAACTGCTCCACAGGTTTATACCACAGCTTGTTCACCTGAACTCCACAGCTCGGAGGACTAAAGCGAGCAACAAAGAGCGCCTCCTGAACAAGGAGACAGCCCACATTATACAGGGGGGCATACAACTGAGTCAGGAAAACCCAGAATGGACTCCACTAACACTGCTCTACTGTGGTTTCTGTAACTTTCAGGATCTCTAATGCAATCATGGTTTTTAAATTATTAAAACTTCCATAAAGTTCTCAAATACTGAACATAAATCACATAATGTGAAAATCTAAAAAAGAAAACCTAGACATGGCAAGTGCTAAGGGAAGTGAGAGCATTAAATTAAATTAATACAATGTAGGGTCGATACCTCCAAAGGAGTAGAAATAAACCAAAAGATCACAGATCTCTACACCAAAGCACTCATGACAAGAACTCTCAGGAGAAAATACATAAGAAACAAAGCAGGAGCAGAAACACTCATAACAAGAACTCTCAGGAGAAAATACATAAGAAACAAAGCAGGGAATAATAACCATTGGAGCCCATGTATCCAATCCAGCCTTTTGCTGGTTAACTAACAATGGAGTCTCACCGACTTTTTCTGCTCAGGCTAGCTTCAAACCAAATAGTCCAGGTCTTAGCCTCATGATTAGCTAATATTACAGGCATGAACCTCTGGTGCAGGGTAATCTAAATTGTTCTAGAATTGTATTCCCCCACCCCCTTTTTATAGAGAAGAGCTGAAACAGCTGCTGGCCTTACATAACAGCTTTTTAGAGCTAGAAAAGACCAATCACCTTAATAGTCCCAAAGCATTAACCATTACCAACCTCTGTTTTATTTGGGATGGGGCCTTGATATATAGCCTAGCTGGCCTTGAACTCACTACCTCCTGCCTCAGGTTTCCCAAGCAGCTGTGATCACAGGTTTGTGCTACCGCACCTGGCTCCATAACCAACTTTTGAAATTTCTGAGGCTTAAGGAAATTTTACGTTGGAAATTTCTAACCTAGTCTAACTTTCCTCTTTGATTTATGTATGTATATGTGTGTGTGTGTGTGTGTGTCTGTGTGTGTGTGTGTGTGTCTGTGTATATATTCATAGGAGTTTTTCCCCAATCAGTCATTAGAATAAATTTTTCTCCATTACATTCCATCAATAAGGGAAGAAAGAGTCTACCAACCGGAGACAATTCTATAATCTTCCACTTGGTTATACATCACAAGATAAAGTTATGGCAGACTGGGAAGGTGGCTTAGTGGTAAAGTGCTTGATTAGCATGCATGAAGCCCTGGGTTCAATTCCTCAGTACCACATACACAGAAAAAGCCAGAAGTGGTGCTGTGGCTCAAGTGGTAGAGTGCTAGCCTTGAGCAAAGGAAGTTCAGGGACAGTGCCCAGGCCTTGACTTCAAGCCCCAGGACTGGAAGAGAAAAAAAAAAGATTATGTTTCTTAAAAGGGAAATAAACCATGCACAAATGAGTGCCTACCTCCTGCTCTGCCTGATAGAGCTTGACTGTGACGTTCCTCTGAAAGCCCACATCGCTTGCATCATAGAACACGCCAAGACTGGTGATCACAATGGGGTAGAGAACGCGGAAGCTCACGCTGACAACTCGGTCCTCAGACAGCCCCGATGAGGCATCTTCAGAAAGGCCAAATGCCTCAATTTCCTGATTCAAAACTTAAGGGTGTTTTAAGAATGGGTTTCACTATGGAACAAATACTATCTTGTACTTTTCACTAATGTAGGCTAGTAAAGTGAACACAAGGCATAAACCATAAGTGGCGCAACCCAATCTTTTAATCCTAAAGAACAAAAACTAATTCTTTTTGCTTTTGCAGAAGCTTGGGCGATGATTTTTTTGTTTTTGACAAGGAGTCTGGCAGTGCAGCCCAAACGTTTTCTAACAGGCTTGGTACTACAAAACTTAAGTTTTACGGGGTGGCAGTCTTCAGAAGAGGACGGCCTACCTGGGTGTGTGATGTTGAGCAGTCGGCAGGAGTAGGGGTCCTCCCTGTCTTCCACAGGCACCTCACAGCCACGAGCACCAATTATGAACTTCACAAGCACACTGAGAGAGGGCTGGTATTAGCACCTGTTACTGATCTGCACCTGTGCTCACTTCAGAGCTTTATCCTGAGACCCAAAGACCCATGAGCATAAGTTTCTGCCTGTGTTCTTCCAGTCTGTGTTCTTCCAAGGAGGAGAAACACGGCCCCCAAACTGACTAGTGTGTGCCACTCATACAATTCTGCATTAAAACAAGTACAGATGCACAGGTGGCTCCTACCAAATGCTCAGGCCATCTAGAAGCAGACCAGAGTCAAGTCAACTCTCAAACTTTACTTGCAGCATTGAGAAGGTATGCTGGTAGATGGGGGAAAGCAATGGCAGCCAGTACAGCACCAGGGTTTCTGGTCTGGGCGGCTGGGCTTGCTCATTTTCTGAGACTGGAATGCGTTCAGGGATGCCAGTTCTGGCAGCACTGGTGGTTCTGAGGCCTTCACTTGCTGAGGAACAGCTCTGTTACCAACACAATCATGCACTGAGGAAGCCTGTGTGAAACAGGGATGAAAGGTGGGGGGAGCAAAACAGGACATCTATATACACTTGTCACTTTCAGTGACAAGAAATTCACAACTTTGACCCACCACTGCTACTCCCCTATAAAGCGCTGCTTAAACATCCTGGGCGGCTGCTGTGCCCATCACACCAACATTGGAGGTAACAGCAAGTCCTGCTCCCCAGCTTCTCCCTCGCCAGCCCCACTCCAGCCTCAGAGGCTGATCGCCACTCTGAGCACACACACAGGGCTCCTGAGCAACAGCAGAGACGCCCAGCAATTCTAGAGGGGCCAGGAAAGACTGGCCAGGTACACCATGGTAGCTCACACAACCCAAATGCCACAAACCAAAACAGTGAACCTCATCTCTAGAAAGCTGGTGAAAAGTATTCTGGATTGGAAACTTTCTACTATGGTATGTCAAAGCAAAAACAAACCATTTCATCACTATGTGTCTAAAATACAGCAAAAGGACACAGCATTTTCTCCCAGGAGCAGCAATCACATATATCTAAATTAACATCTGGTCTTCAAAATAAGAATTGTTTCTGAACTCTCAATGCAGGCAAGAGAAATAATTCAGAAAACTTACCGTTGACTCAACACTGGATGTTGTATCAAATGCTTCAACCAGGTGTTTCTTATCACATTTCGAAGTTCGTGGTTATGGCGAGCTGACAACACACCAACTATCACCTCATAGTGACTGGATTTCCACTGAGGAACTAAGGCCAACTGATCTACAAATAAGAAACAGTAAAAGTCATGTCTCAATATGTAACAACATGTATTACAAATATGTCTACGTTTGTAGAAAATGCAGATGAAATACAGGTCAAAGATATACTTTAAAAACAAAAACAACAAAAACCTTTCCTACTTATGTCTGTAATCCTAGCTACACAGGAGGCTGAGATCTGAGGATCAGAGTTCAAAGCCGGCCCAGTCAGGAAAGTTTGTGAGACTCATCTCCAATTAACCACCAAAAAGCCAGAAATGAAGCTGTGGCACATGTGGCACGGCACTAGACTTGAGCATAAAAGTTCAAGGACAATGTCCAGGCCCTGAGTTAAAGCCCCATGTGTGGCACAACATAATAATTAAGAAAATAGGGCTGGGAAGGTGGCTCAGTGGTAGAGCACTTGCCTTGCATGCTCGAGGCCCTGGGTTCGATTCCTCAGCACCACATAAGCAAAAAAGAAAAACCGGAAGTGGTACTGTGGCTCAGGTGGTAGAGTGCTAGCCTTGAGCTGAAGAGCTTAAGGACAGCGCCCAGGCCCAGAATTCAGGCCCCACGACTGGACCAAAAAAAAAAAAAATTAAGAAAATAAAATGTTTTATCTGGGCCAAAACTATTGGCTCATGCTCATACTAGTTAACTCAAAAGGCTGAGATGTAAGAATCTTTGTTCAGAGCCAGCCTGAGTAGAAAAATCTAAGAGTCTTATAACCACCAAAAAGCTGGAAGTGGGACATGGCTCAAGTGGTGAAATGCCAGCCTCGAGTAAAAAGCTGATAGTAAACCAGCTAAGAGAACCTGAGAAAACCAGCTAAGAAAATCCCTGATACTACCAAAAACGAAAACAAAAACCTCAGACAACAAAAATAAAGACACCAAAACAAAACATGTTTTAAACCAGGCATGGTGGTTCATACTTGTAATGCTAGTTACTTGGAAAGTGGAGACCAGGAAAACCAAGATTCAAAGATGGTCTGGACAAAAAAAGCTAGTGAGACCCCATCACAATGAAATAAAAGCTGAGCACAGTCTGTTATGCCTGCCATCCCAAGGATAAAATAGCATAAACAGCCCAGGGCATCGAGGCAAGAAAGGTAAGACCCAACTGAAAAATAACTACAGGAAAAAAAAAAAAGTGCTTTGCAAAGCCAAACCATCAATCTAGTAAACAAATTGGAGAGATGAATCTGAAGGGCTTCCACTGCTGAAATCAGTGAGTCCTTATTTTTGTCAGACAATAAGACTTTTATTTCATACTAAATATTCTGGAGAATGAAAAGGAAGCAACATTTTTAGTTTTTAAAAAAATCACTGAGCATGCCATGGAAATAGCTCTTTTTTTTTTAAACTGTTGGAATATCTAATGGGCAGGATTATATTTTCATGCCTAAAACTTGCCCTTGGAAAGGAGAAAAGGAAGGTATCCTTTCCTCACTTTTCAGCACTAGTTTTAAAGTCAAGCTTTACATTTACATGTGGCTCTGATGAGAGGCGTCTCCGTCTCATCTTTCTCTAATGGTGGGAAATGATTCAAAATGTTTTCAAGAATTATTATTTTTGGGGGCGGGGGGTCCGGTTGTGGGGCCTGAACTCTGGTCCTGGGCACTGTCTCTCAGCTCTTCAACTCAAGGCTAGCGCTCTACCACGTGAGCCACAGCGCCACTTCCGGCTTTTTTTCTTTTTGCTTATGTGGCGCTGGGGAATTGAACCCAGGGCCTCATGCATGAAAGGCAAGCATTCTACCACTGAGCCACCTTCCCTGCCCCATTTTCAAGAATTATTGAGGCATCCTTACTATATTAAGTGTAACGTTCTTAGATGTAATAGGATATAGATATTTAGTCTAAAATATAACAAGAACATGTTGATAACTTTCAAAAGCACAATTAAAACAAAAACCAGGGGGCAGATCCTATCAGGACCACTTTAAAGAAATTACAGTAAAACAATTATAGCATAGCAGGAATTTTTGTATGAAAACTTTACCTTCCATAATAACATACACAAACAACAGATAACAGACATGTTTGCAGCTATAAACTCATTGTGGGTTAGTGGAGTTTAGATTCTGATCTTTGGGAATCAGTGATAAGCAGATTAGTGAAGATGCTGGTTCATACATTAATTTTCCTAATTCATGGCCCAGAAACACGTTTTCTCAGATTTATGACAATACAATTAAAGCTGTGCCTACTGCCAACACTAGGTGTAAATGCGGCTCAGTTGGAATAGCTTTGAAATGCTTTTGTAAAACAGACAACTATAGGTCCCTTCTACAGGAAAACTTCAACAACTGTCCAGTCACAGGAGGGTGCCCCAGTTCTGGTTCAGCTCTCATGGATGGCTCACATGCTGAACTACCTCAGAAGGGGGTCACTTAAATAAATCCTCTGTGCCTCAGTTTCTTAAACAGAAAACTGATAGAAAAAGGCTTTAGATGCTCTATTTCATCTATTTCAGAATGTTTTCTCAGAAGACCAGAAACTGTGAAAGGGCAAAAACCACATTTAATCCACATGCCTCATTTACCTCATTTACCTTGTGTTGATACACAAGGCTGCCACACAAAACCATTTTCAAGAATGTTCCCCTGAGCGCTGAATAGTTAGTTAGCAACTTACTTCTGATGTTAGTCAAAGAAAATTTTTTAGAACAGAGTACATGGAACCTAATTTAACCTTTTCTTGATGACTCAAATCTCCAGAGAAATTCCCCAATCTACCCTTTTCTCAGCATGAATTCCAGCTGCTGCTTTACTTCAAATACCTGACAGTACAAGAACACTTCAACTGTTTCTAACTCTTCCACGCTACTGCTGAACACGATTTTTCTAAAAATTGATAAATTACATAAAGACAGTCACACACACATGAAAATCCTGAGGCTTATGCTTATACACTGGGGGTTGATCTCAGGGCCACACATTTGCCAGGCAGATACTGGATGTCCTGCTTTTTTATCTTGTTTGACTCCCCTGCTCCTCACCCTGTGTAAGCCGTTACTGCTCATCTGCTTTACTTGCAGCTGCTCCTCTTTCCAGCAAGGATAACATGGCAGATTTTGGCCTTACAGAGTACTTCTACTTCCAGATGTTCTGAAATCATACTTGGAAAAGCAGGTTTCTCCTACCAGGTATCCTCAACATAAGCCAGTCCGACCAATCACCCAGAATGTCTTACACAATATAAAGTCCCATGTGGATGCTTATAAGACTACTGCTCAAAAAAAAAAAAAAAAAAAGACTACTGCTCAAGTTTCCAGCTCCTCTTACCAGCTAAGATCTCTGCTGTATGATCCAAACACAGGGTACTTTGATTGTGGGTCTAGAAACAGAGAAAGGAAGCAAACAAAACAAACCTAAAGAACAAACACCAGACAAAAGGATTCAAATGTAACTCACAAAAGGTAGTCAACAACTTATGAAAATATCTTTTTCACTAGAAATCAAGCTTGAACATGCCAGTTTTAACCTACATTTAAACTGGCAAATGTCTTAAGTGTTAGGAACCAAATGTCAGTTACCTTAGGGAAACACTGCCAGTGATTCTGAGGGAAGGGAACCCTCCCCTTCCCTGCTGCTACAAGTGAATTTGTGCAGTCCTCCATAGGGCACACTGGTCATATAATATACATCAAACACCTTAGCATGGTAGAAGTTAAGTCCAGCAATTCTATGTCAAAGAATTTGCTCCAAAGCAGTAATCACTGATACACTCTGAGAGCTCAGTTCAACACACTGAAAAACCATATGCTTTAGAAATGTACAGAGAAATGACTGGTTTTAGCTAGTCCCTTAAATGAAGGTGTGTCTGTGATAGTGTTCGGCAAAAATGAAAATTATATTGTCAACATATCCTTAAGTATTATTCTACATTGTATTAAGGTAAGCAGGTTATAAGGACATCCTGCAGGGATCTATAACTCAGGAGAACAAAAAGGAGCTTCCTCTGGAATGCTAGTACTTTCTTAAACTTTTAGTGCTGCCAGCTGTGGGTGTTCAGCTTGTGAAAATACAAAGTGCAAAAACGAGCTTTACAATGTCGGTGCGGGGGGGGGGCAGGGGAAGGGGGGGGGGGGGAGGGGGGAAGGAGAAGGATTGGGATGGGGGGGAGGGGGGAGGCTGGGAAGGGATGGGAAGGGTAAACAAAGGAGGAGGCTGCAATGCTTGGTAAGAAATGTACGCATTATCCTGCCCATGCAATTGTAACCCCTCTGTACAGTTTGTTCACAAATAAAATAAAATAAAATTAAAAAAAAAAAAGTGCATAGGTACATGTGTGAAAAGAATGTGAATGATACTTCAGTAACATTTTCAAAAGGTTAAAGCATTTTTCTAAAACATTCTATATATGCACTTAAGAAAACAGTCTGAAAGCACAGTGAATTATTCTTTTTAAAAAATTCAAATTTTCTACACAGATCTTGTTTCACCTCTCAAAGAAAAAAAATTTAGATCCTGGTGTCATTAAAGCACTAAGGTAGATGATTTTGGGGAAAGCTCACTCACACTCTTCCTGTTTCCAAGCATCTCCTTATTTGAGCTGGACAGCATAGGCACAGCTGCTAGTAAGAACTTCAGTGTCAGGAATAACTCAACCCCATGCAAACATCCTGAGAGGAACAACTATGTCCTTCAATGAGACACAGATGCTAAAGTCTATGGGAACTGGGTGTCAGTGGCTCATGCCTGTAATTAACTACTCAGGAGGATGAGATCTGAGGATCATGGTTCAAAGCCAGCCCAGGCAGCAAGGCCTGTGCGACTCACTCATCACTAACCACTAAAAAGCTGGAAGTGGAGCTATGGCTCAGCTGGTAGCAAAAATGCTTAGGTACAGTTAAAGCACCAGGACTGACACCAAAAAGAAAAAAAGCCTAAGGGATGTTGACTTCAAAGCTGATCATTAAAATAAGCCCAAGAAGTCTTCAAACTTCACTCCCACGTGCTCTTGGATGGCCTCAATCACAAACAGCAGAGACTCTGAGGTAAACACAGAAGCCTGCCATGGATCCACTGATGAAGACAGTACACAATCACAGTGATACTGCCAACTACCACACTGGCACAGGCATCAGCGGCTGCCACACCATTACTTCTCTCTACAATTTCTAGAGGATTTTGTATGAACCAGGCACTGTTCTGGGTTTTTTATTATCCATATCTTCACAATAACCATACAAAAAGATAATCTTGTAAACTGGGAAAATAAAGTACAAGACACCAGCATACAGAATCTAGGGGTCATCTTGGAAGAATCAGTATCAGGAAAAATTGCAATGCAAGCTCTGTTTGTCTGTGTATCACTAAGTGCTCCAAGAACTGCTGAGTGGAAATGGTTCTACTTGTAAACTTTGGCTTCCTTTTCAAACACTCTACACAGAAAAGCCTTTTTTGCATACATCACTTTTCTGTATTGTTAACTAACTCCTTCCTGGTGGGCCAGGCACTGGTGGCTCATGCCTGTAAATCCTAGCTTCTCAGGAGGCTAAGATCTGAGGATCCTGGTTCAAAGCCAGCCCAGGCAGGAAAGTCCATGAGACACTTATCTCCAATGAACCACTGGAAAACCGTAAGTGGTGCTGTGGCTCAAGTGGTAGAGTGCTCACATTAAGCTGAAGAGCTGAGGGACAATGCCCAGACCCAGAATTCAAGCCCAACAACCAACAAAATAACAACTACTCCTGGTAAGGCATTACCCCAAACCAGTACACTGTGCTCTATCTACAAGGGCTGTTACTCCATTCTCTACTCGTGTCCCCAAGATGGTCTGGATCTCACAAGCTTTCTCCTTACTGGCTGCTTTCCCCACTGGTTTCAGCTGTTTAAGGCATGCCCCTAAATTGGTAAGGTTACTAATCCTGGTACTAACATGACTCAGTCATTCCTCTGATCCCTGCTTAAAGGAGAAACCTACCACTCTCTTTGACAAGTGGCTTTATATTTCTTTGCCATATGCCAACCACCATCTTCTTTTCTAAATGGTAAATGCATGTGCATCCACTTTATCTTATTACTACTTTAATCCACATATGCAAGAGGAACAGAACCAGAGAAAGCTCACAGATGTTTGCTGAATCCACTGCCAGTCTGTAGATCTCTTTAATATTCAGGGAAGGTAAACCTCTCTCAAAAAACAGCCTTGATTTAGAGGGACTGAAAAGGGACAGAGGGAGGCAGAGTAAAGGTGAATCTTAGAAATATTAATTCAAGGGCTGGGAAGGTGGCTCAGTGGTAGAGCGCTTGCTTGCCTTGCATGCATGAGGCCCTGGGTTCGATTCCTCAGCACCACATAAGCAAAAAGATAAAAGCCGGAAGTGGCGCTGTGGCTCAAGTGGTAGAGCTCTAGCCTTGAGCTGAAGAGCTGAGGGACAGCGCACAGGCCCAGAGTTCAGGCCCCACAACCGGAACCCCCCCCCCAAAAAAGTTAATTCAAGCAAGGAAGTTTGCAGAATCTGGATTTTTCTCTCTCCAGCTTAGACACAGAGGATCAAAGTGTAAGTGTCCAAATGCTTTGAACATGACGACAGCCCTCTGGAAATTTCTGCAATCAAAATGCTTGTTTTTAGTTGTAAAAAGTGCCAACAAGAGGGGAAGGGATGTTCGGAGTGTTTTATTTGATTTAAGCAACCTATTATCTGAACAGCTACTCAGTATTCAAGATCAAAGTGAACTTCCAAAACTAACATTGATCTTCTCACCCATATACCCTTCTGCAATCTTCTCGTCTCCTTTGATCTAGCCAGGTCCATATACTAAAAGGGAACAGGGAAAAAAGGGGGAAAAAACTGTCTTAACGTGTAAAACTGCCTAGCAGCCTAAGTTCAACTTAGGCTGGAGGCCGCACTTTTTTGTTTTGTCCTCTGCCCCAAGACCTTTCGTACTGAGGTCATAACTCTTCCTGAAGTTTGCTCTGCAAGTAGATTCCAGCAGGATTACTCACACACAAAGAACAAGCGCCGTCAAGCACGACGCTGGCGGACGGGACCAAGCACGTTCTATGTGTACACACCGTTTTCTCATCGAGTTTGTAAAATCCGGAGAATGCCCACCGACAGGCAAAAGGCCACGGTCTGAGCACGGTCCTTGGTCTCGTGTGCGCACCGTTTTCTCATCGAGTTTATAAAATCCGGAGAATGCCCACCGACAGGCGAAAGGCCACGGTCTGAGCACGGTCCTTGGTCTGCCCGGTCACCGCGACCCCGACGTGTTCACAAAACCAAGTCCAAGCCTAGTTTTGGAAACGTAGGGGAGCCAAGCGGGGTTACCCCATGCTGAGGTTCCCTGGTCCCCGGGCCGGCCCCGCTGGGGACCGGACGGCCGGCGGTTCCCGGCCAGCGGAGGCTCCGGGACGGCAGGCCGGGCGGCGAGGGCCGCGCCGCGGGAAGGCACAACAAAGGCCAGGAACCACGCGGCCAAGTGTCCGCGCGGAGCGACCCGGGGTTCCGGTTCGGCGAGCGGCTACCCGACGCCCTCCCCCCACCCGGGGAC
>NW_012267240.1:228691-255696 GCF_000151885.1 Dipodomys ordii | reverse complement strand
GCTGGTGGCCAGAGCCGTCCGCAAATCCGGCCGGCGCCTCAGCTGTCTCAGCTGCCTCAGCTCGCGGACGCTAGCGGCGGTGGCTCTGCGGCCCTAGGGCCGAGGCCGAGACCCCGCCCACCCGAAGGCCCGCCCACCCGGCGCTCCTCCCCGTCCAGCCTCTCAGCTCCAGGCCCCGCCTAGGTCTTCGGCCGGCCGGGAGCTGGAGTCCCGCGTTGAGCCCAGCCAGGGGGCGCACCCAGGAAACGTATTGCCAAAAACCACATCTCCCATGGTGCCTCGCGCTTACAGTCACGCGGCGGCCGCTTGGGCGAAGCGCGAGGCACGCAAAACGCATGCGTCCCTGCTTCCAGTGGGGGTGTAGCAGGAGCTCCACCCATGGAACATGCACATTTCTTCTCGCGCCACTGCCCCCTCTAACGATGGAGTCAGGTACTGCGCACATAGAGCATGCGCACTCCTCGTGCCACTGACCCTAGCGGTCTAAGCAGTACTGCGCACACGGAACAGGCGCCTTTCCCCCGTGCCCGCGCATGGCCGGGGCTCCGCCTGGCATCCTCGTCGGTTCTCCGCTAGCTTCCATCCTCTAAGAACGCTGGACGAGGAGGGAGCCCCGCCATCCACGGAGAGCCCGGCGTAGCCCTTGCGATCCTCCTGTGCCGAGCGGGACGAGGCTCAGTCCCGCGGGAAGCAGCTCAGGCCAGTCCCAGGCCCCGGCCTCCGGTCCCGACCCCAAACCCTCTAGGAAG
This sequence comes from Dipodomys ordii, assembly GCF_000151885.1. Taxonomy (NCBI): domain Eukaryota; kingdom Metazoa; phylum Chordata; class Mammalia; order Rodentia; family Heteromyidae; genus Dipodomys; species Dipodomys ordii. The sequence continues at coordinate 254,947 of NW_012267240.1, read as the reverse complement.
GGCGGGATGAGCACTGGCCCCGAGATAGTTCAAAATAGTCCCCCAAGGTATGCAGACACAAGGCACATAGCCGTATATCTGAAGGTCTGAACTTGTGATGCCTGTAGTCCTGCAGAGGACCACCGGAAACCGCCCAAAGGACCTCCGGAAACCGCCCAGAGGACCATCAGAAACCCCCAGAGGACCACAGACAAAACCTCCCAGCGGGCCACCGGACAACCCTCTCTCCTCCCACAGTGGACCACATGGACCCAGCCCTCCCCCTCCCGGTGGACCACATGGGCATGACCCCCTCCTGCAGTGGACCATATGGGCATGACCCTCACCCCCCCCCCAGTGGACCATTTGAGCAAATTAACCACAAGCCAGAAGTGGACCTGAGGCTGTGGCTGAAGTGGTACAACACCAGCCTTGAGTGAAAAAGCTGAGGAACAGCACCGAGGCTTTGAGTTTAAGCCCCAAGACTGGCTTGAAAAAGAAGAGAAAGGAAAAATAGAAACTAGACATGAGGTAAAATTGCACTTGTTGACAGTTGACACTGCTTCCCAGTGTCCATGAAAAAAATCACAGAAACTTAAGATCTACCATGACAGAATTTCAAGTGGTCTCAGGAAAAAGTCTCAAAAGGTGAAAGTTTTAACAGGATTTCTTTTTTTTGGGGGGGGGTCCGGTCGTGGGACCTGAACTCTGGTCTTGGGTGCTTTTCAGCTCCAGGCTAGCGCTCTACCACTTGAGCCACAGCGCCACTTCCGGCTTTTTTCTTTTTGCTTATGTGGTGCTGAGGAATCGAACTCAGGGTCTCATGCATGCAAGGCAAGCGCTCTACCATTGAGCCACCTTCCCAGTCCTTAACAGGATTTCTTTTGCCATAACAGGATTAAAGAAGACAGAAATGGAAAAATCAGGAGAGAAAGGTACCCCCTGCTTAAAGTAATAGAAAAATGACAGCCATTTTCATGGGTTTTCCCTTGTCTGAACTGGGAAAGTATACGAGGCCATGCTACCTAGACACACCTAAAAATTAGACACAGTGGTTCTAGGTGGCAAAGTTTTTTATTCTAAAACATGGAGATGGGATCTTGGCCTTCCTATGCATGGGACTTTGCTTTGCAAGATACATTGTCCAGTTCTCTGTCTCTACCCATGCAGGGAGCACGCAGGTTGCTTGCTTGCTTGCTTGCTGGATGCCTGGTTTGCTTGCTTGCTTGCTTGATTTGCTGTTGGTACTGGTACTGGGGCTTGAACTCAGGTCCTCTCATTCTTGCTTGGCTTTTCTGCCCAAGGCTGGCACTCTACCGCTTGTGTCACAGCTCCACTTCTGGTTTTTGCTGGCTCATTGGAGAACAGTCTCATAGACTCTTCTGTCTGGACTGGCTTTGAAACCACAATCCCCCTGAGTAGCTAGGAAAACGGATGTAAGCCAGCAGTGCCCTACTTATATTAAAATCTCCTCCCTCCCAGTAGTACTAGAGCTTGTACTTGGGGCCTGGACTCTGTCCCTCAGGTTTTTCGTTCTTTTTTGGGGGGGAGGGTTCCGGTTGTGGGGCCTGAACTCTGGGCCTGGGTGCTGTCCCTCAGCTCTTCATCTCAAGGCTAGCACTCTACCACTTGAGCCACAGCACCACTTCCGGCTTTTTTCTTTTTTTGCTTATGTGGTGCTAAGGAATCGAACCCAGGCCTCATGCATGCAAGGCAAGTGCTCTACCACTGAGCCACCTTCCCAGCCCCTCCCTCAGGTTTTTCACTCAAGGCTAGTGCTCTACTACTTGAGCCATATATCCATTTCCAGTTTTGTGCTGCTTAATTAGAGTCTCACAGACTTTCAAGCCTGGACTGGTTTCAAATTGGGATCCTCAGATCTCAGCTTCCTAAGTAACTAAGATTACAAAAGGTGTGAGCCACCAGAACCCAGCTTATATTCAAATCTTTAAGCCAAATTTTTAATAACATTCCCACACACACAAGAAAGCATGAAATGTGCTTTACTGTCTTGGTCCTGGAATTAGGGAAGGGAAAGAATGGGCCTGCTGTAGCAAGCTCCCAAGTTGGAAAGCCTTGCCCGACTCAGGAATACTAAATGCTGTGCCATTTATTAATCAAATTGGAATTTTGAGAGAAAAGAGGAGCTGAAGAAAAACTAAAGTAGACAGACAGGTTTTCTATGTAAATCATTCCTATTTACACTTAGCTGGCTATTTTTTTCCAACAGTAGATGGCAGTAAAATGCTTGCCTATTTTTTTTCTTATTTAATTTGTTGGAAGAAATTGGATGACAACTAAGATTGGCAAAGGTTAGTTAATGATAACCATGGCAGTAAGCTTGAAGTAAGAGAGCGCAACTTGTATTACACTCTGGAAAAAATTAACATTGTACATTTTTTATGCTGGTCCTGAGGCTTGAACTCTGGCCTGGGTGCTGTCCCTCAGCTCTTCAGCTCAAGGTAAGCACTCTACACTTGAGCCACAGCGCCACTTCGGGTTTTCTGGTGGTTAATTTATTAGAGATAAAAGTCTCACAGACTTTCCTGCCGGAGCTGGCTTTGACCGCGATCCTCAGCCTTCTGAGTACCTAGGATTACAGGTGTGAGTCACCAGCCCAGCTCTATTGTACATTTTTCTAGAAAGGAGAATGTTGATCCTCGGGGGAAAAAAAATATGATGGTTGTACTATATTTTCCTAGTCATTCTCCCTTTTAAAAATGCAAGTCAGGGGCTGGGAAGGTGGCTCAGTGGTAGAGCGCTTGCCTTGCATGCCTGAGGCCCTGGGTTCGATTCCTCAGCACCACATAAGCAAAAGAAAAAAAAAGCCAGAAGTGGCGCTGTGGCTCAAGTGGTAGAGCACTAGCCTTGAGCTGAAGAGCGGAGGGAAAGCGCCCAGGCCCAGAGTTCAGACCCCATGACTGGACCCAAAAAAAATTTTTAAAAATGCAAGTCAGGAGGGTCTAGGAGAGAGGAAAGAGAAGACATTCTACTCATTATCTGACTCATGTAATTGTAACCCCTCTATATATCACCTTTATAATCACAAAGTATATTTAATATGTTTTTTAAATGCAAATCGGGCTGGACACTGGTAGACAGCACTCAGACCCTAAGTTGAAGCCTTAGGACTGGTGTGCGTGCGCGCGCGCGCGCGCACACACACACACACAATTCAAGCCACAGCCAGTGGCTTGTGTCTATAATCCTAGGTATTAGGAGTCTGAGATCTAATTGTGGTTCAAAGCCAGCCAAGTGAAAAGTCTTAAAGACTCATCTCCAATTAACTAGCAAAACAACAGAAGTAGAGTGTGGCTCAAGTGGCTGAGGGCCAGCTTTGAGCTAAGTAAGAGTGTGAGACCCTGAGTTCAAGCTTTTGTACTGGCATTTAAAAAAAATAGATTCTGTACTGGGGGATGTGTCTCAGGTGATAGAGTGCCTGCCTAGCAAGCTGGAAGCCCCGTACCCCTCTCTATCTCTCTCCCCCCCCCACACACACCCTTACTGTTCCTTCTTCATGTATCACCTGTAACCTAATGCCTCCTTGATGCTTCCTCCCAAGTGTCCTTCATAACTACATACGTCACATTCCTGAGCAATTTGGGGTTATGGCCCCTCCTCTCCTCTGAATTTTTCCTCTTGGTCTTTACCCTTCCCCTACCTCGAGATGTGTTAAGAATCTTGTTTTTAAGAGATAAAAGAAGAGGCAAAGGGGGCTGGGAAGATGGCTCAGTAGTAGAGTGCTTGCCTCGCATGCATGAGGCCCTGGGTTCAGCACCACATAAGCAGAAAAAGCTGGAAGTAGTGCTGTGGCTTAAGTGGTAGAACTTTAGCCTTGAGATGAAGAGCTGAGGGACAGCACCCAGGCCCAGAGTTCAAACCCCACAACTGACAAAAAAAGAAGAAGAAGAAGAAGCACAAACTTCTCCCACACTCTGTCTTTAGGTTATAAATCAACATCATGCTTATGTTTGCCCAAACACATCATTAAATTTACTTCAAAGCTTTGAGGTGAAATTGTGGACAGGAGTATTGTGCTGAACTGCAAAACAAATTAATTTCAAGTGCTGGTGGAAAGGATGGGACTAGATCTTCAAAATGATGTTACATTAATTCAGAAAGAACGTCAGAGGCATTTCGAGTCAGAGGACAGGGAGATATTTGATGTTAGAAGATAAAGGGTGCTCCTGGACTTCATTACGCCTGGCATTCCACATCCGCTGGGCTAAATCCTGAGATGAATTTCCTGTCTGCTGTCAGAACCAAATCCCAGTCAGTATATGCCACCACACAGCTCTTCCATCTGATACCTGCCGTGGGGCAGGCATTTCTTACCTCATCAACTGATTCTAATGGTCTTCTGTCAATCCTTCTGAAAACAGATGCATTGGATGTTGATAATGGATTCTGAAGCCAGGCTTTCTAGGTTCAAATCCCAGCTTCTCCCTTTCCTGGTTGTGTGGCTGGGATACAAAAGACTTGAGAGCTAGCCAGAGTAGATGCTAACATGTTCTGGAAGCTTGCAAGCCCATCTGTGTTTCACTGGGAGCCTGAGACCAGCCTTGGTGGGAAGATTACCCTTGTAGCCCATGCTACAAGTTGGTGTCTGCCCCTTCCCCACCCCATGGCTGCCTCTTAGTGGCAGCCTTTGCCAGTCTTCTCAGCTGCACAGTAGCAGCCACCACCTCAGGGAGAATTATGGACAAATTTCCTTATGAGTGTTTTGCTACCTGGTGATTACTTAGTACTGCAAGCTCTTGTGGCCTTCCCCTTGATTCACCTAGCCCAGTCCCTTTGCTTCACATGTCCTCTGTGCCATAACTTCTAACACAGGACTGGGCCAGCCTGATCTAGAGCACATTGGAAATAACATTTTAGAAAATCAACTTAGCTTGATTATAAGGAATAGGAAATGGGGGTGGGGTAGGGCTAGCCCATCCCATTGCTGTGATGGAATACTTGAATCGGCTGACAGGAAGAAAGGCTGGCTTGGGCTGCTGGCTTCAGAGTCTTCAGTGGGCTAAAACTTGGACTTTGCCAAGGCAGAACATGGCAGGTTATGTGTGTGGAGTACAGCTGGGAGAATGGGAGGAAGAGAGAGACAAAAAGAAGACAGAATCCCAAGGACTCCCTTCCTAGCTGCCACCTCCTCCCTGGGCTGGCTTATGAGCCCATCCATACTGAACCCACAAGAGTCAATGCTCTCAGGATGCCACCACTCCCCAACTCTGAACACTCATGCTCTGGGGCCAGGCCCCCATGCCAGCTATAAACCACCAAAACAACACATGTGTTATACAAGTAGAATTCTAAGTTTAGTTCATGTTTCGTTTGCCTGAGTGGTTAGACAGAATTTAGTCATTGAAATTTCTTCTTTTTCCAGCCAAGGCTAAGATAATTTTTAACAGCATTTGGTGTTTCAGTAAACAAATATGCTTGGAAAAATGTAAATAGTTATGCTGAAGTAAAATGTGCCAAAAATTCACATTAATTATATACAAGTTATTAAAGACTCGTGAACCAATAAACTCTTGGTAACAGATTGCTGCTATCTGGATGCTAAAAATATGTTCTAAATGTCTGACTCAGCATGATCATGAACTAATCATGTACATTTTAATATTCACATAAATGTGAATATAAGTATTGGAATATGACATGCAGGCTTTATTGGCAACAGAGTGGAAAGTCATACTGTGCCGGTGGGCATGGTGATGGTGCACCCAGCCTGATACCCCCAGGGCCTGCCCAGGACAGGCAACAGTGTCTTCCCTCACTGTACTGGGCCTGGGAGGGCTGGGTAGGGTTATGTCGCCTCTGAAAGGCTGAGGATGCAGGATTGTAAATCTGTCCAAGATCAGCTATCATCCACATCTTCAGGTCATATCAATTGTCACAGTTATCTGATGTCACATGACACTATCGGAACAAAACTCCCCTGTCTTTTGGGTTGCCCACTCTCCCCACCCCCACAGTATGCTGGGAAGGGGTAGCTGACAATTCAGCTTCTCTGTGGAGACCCAGCTGAGCATTAAAGGCGAGATTATCATGCTGCTCTGGGATCACTGCAGGATCCAGCAAGCAAACCTTGGAAAAGGAGTTACTAAGGCCCCATGGGACCCAGAGTAAGCAGTCAGCCTTGGACAAACAACTCAGGTTTGGAAGCAGGCTGAGTCCTGGGTGGGGGCTGCATGGAGGCACAGTGTGGTGTCACATCTGCTGCTCCTGCTCCCCTGGGTCACTGCAGGTCCCCATGGGGCCTGGGCCCCTGTCACAGAGGCTCTAATGGTAGAGTCTCCTGGTGGGCCATCCTGTCCTTTCGATGGCAGGAAGGCAGGACAGGGTAAGGCTCTCTCTTGGCTGTCCATTAGGAAGTCTCAGTGGGATTCCTCTCTGTTACCCACAAATCCCAGGGCATGACATCTGCAAGTCCTCCTCACAGGATCACCCATGCAGTGATCACAGCCGACAGCCAGCCCGTGCCCAGCCAGTCAGATGGGGTTTTTGAGCACTTGGTAACTTAACATGCTAGGCACACCTGTGAAATGCCCTCGTATGACAGAAGCCATCATTAATGTCATGTCAAACATGACATTGAAAATTGGGCAAAGTGCTCAGAAAGGACAAAACAAGTGACAGTGGGACTCACAGTTGCTAGCCACAAACCTGACTTTTTATTGAAGTAAAACACATACAGAAAAGCACCCGAATCAAAGGTGGACAGCTGGGAGAATGCTCACAAAACGAAAAAACCTAGGCGATGGGCAACCAGATACAGAGACAAAGCATTCCAGAAGCTCCCCCAAACTCCCTCTGTTTCCCCCCTCTAGGAACAGCCAGTATCCCCACATATAACAGCTTTGTGCTGCATACAAATGGAATCACATACTTGCATTTGCCTCTTCTGCCTACCCAATGACTATGTGAGAGTGGGTGGAGTCGCAGACCGCCTGTTCCCATGGCAGCCTGGTCTTCCAGCAGGGGGAGAACCTCACATGTATACCTGCTCCACCTGGCTTGGCCTGGGGGCTGCCAGGACAGTGTTTCCACCAACAACCCTGGGCCTTTCTTCAGCTGAACATAAGCACGCATTACCGTGGGTGCCACACCACACAGCAGAATTGTTAGTTCACACCACATTTACATCCAGCTATTTACACCAGGCGATTTCATGGAGGAATAGGCTTTACTAAATGAGCATGAGGTTCAGAGAAGTCTTAGGAAGCTAGAATGAGATGCAGGAGGATGGGTGGGGCCTAGGAGCAGAGCAGGCGTGTCCTTCCCCAATCCCTGTGGTCCCCCATCATGGCTACAGTGCACACTCCATCTCAGCAGCATGCCAGCCCCACATGTCCCCTGCTGCATCACCATCACCCCTGGACCACTCAGCATCCCTTTGTCTGTGTCACAGCAGGAAGGAGGCCCTGGAGTCCAGACCACTCCCATGCCTGGTCTGGAGCTGGAAAGGGGGTGTCTGAGAGACAGAGAGCCTCTCCCTTCTTCACCCCCCTCTGCCTTCTGCTGAACTCCTGTAAAAGGGGTGACACCCCTGGAAAGGGAAGGGGTGCTGAACTCCAAGCCCACGCCACACCACAATCACAGCCCAGAGAAGCTCCAGTGGGAGTGGTAGCGGATATGATGCCACTAAGCCCTTGTCTTCAAGCTGCAGAAACTGAGTTCAAAGACAGAAGGGAAGACCCACAAACAAAATGCTCAGGCTTGTAAGGAAGAGGTCCAAAAAACACCTCCCAGGAGAAGTGAGGAAGGGAGCCAGGACAGGACTGAGAGAGAAACTGAGGCAGAATAGAGGGACTGTAATATTCAAATGAAGGGAAGCAAACCAAAAGCACTTTTTCCTCTTGACCTGACTCGGCCCCTCTTTACCCTTCTGTAGACCAGGCTTCACCAAGTTACTGATGCTGAGATTCTGGTCCCACCCAGACAATAGAAGGCTGTGCAGGCTTATCTCCACACCCTGAGGACAGCTCTGCAGCAGTCAGTGCACAGCTCCCAACCACACTATTACCCATGATCTTTAATTAAACCAAGAATGGAGCCTGGTGCTGGTGGCTCACAACTGTAATCCTAGCTACTCAGGAGTCACAGTTCAAAGCCAGCTCGGGAAGGAAAGTCTGTGAGACTTATCTCCAATAAACTATTTAGAAAAAGCCAGAAGTGGTACTATGGCTCAAGTGGTACAAAGAGGCTTGGGGACAGAGCCCAGGCCCTGAGGTCAAGCCCCAGGACTGGCAACAACAACAACATAATAATACCAAGCATGGGTTTGGCAGGAGAAGCAAGGAGTAGCAACACACTAAAGCCATTCACAGGGGTACCAAGTCATGAAGTAGTCTGAAAACTCCAGGGGCCTCTTTGTAGTCTTTGAAGCTATGCACCATCTTGAGGTCACAGCTTATCATTTAGCATGCATTTGTTTTAGATGATAATCTGAGTGCTCCTCGATGTCCTCGCAGACACTAAGGCAGGAGGGTTAAATACCTCTGCCCCCATCTTTCGTCCAAACAGCACAGGCCACACAGAGGCTCACAGCCTCCGCCAGAGCCAGGGAGAGGCAGTTTCCTTTTGGTGCAGGTGGGAGCAGCCTGTGGAGCAGCCTGTGCTCAGACCCGAGGGGGCACAGCCAGGCATCCGGTGACCCCTGTGGCGGTGGCCCAGGGGCTCAGCAGTGTGCCCGAATGTACCTTTGTGGAGGGAGCCCACAGAAAAATACCAAGTAGAGCCAGGGAGGAGGGGAGACAGAGGAGGTGGCATTTGAGGAGCAGGGATGAGATGGCCCTGCCAGTGTGTCCACAACATGCCATGGTGCTGTGATGAGCATGCACAGGCTCCATGGTCCACAGTGCCGTGGTTAGCACTCACAGGCTCCAGTCCACACCCTGACCCAGTGGAGCCACCACAGAACGGCCAGGGAGAAGCCCTGGGGACCAGGGGACCTGGGGACCAGCAAAGCAGTGGCTCCAATCCTGCACCCTGCTTCTTTCCTAACAGGCTGCTGGAAAGATAGGATGTGACTTTCTGGGCTTCCCCACTCCCTGTGACACATGGAGGACCCTTGGACACCTTCATTTCAATGACTTATCCACTGAGCTGTGTTAACTTGATGTATTTAAGCTTGGGGACAGATATTTGGAAGGTGTGAACCCTTCAATCCACACTGATTTTTACATAGTACATTTGTTGTTTGGCTGTAAAGTGCACTATTTCCTTTGTTACTAATGAATCTAAAAGAGGAAAGAAAACAATAAGACACTGAATAGCACAAAGAAAACACAGAGAACTAAGACAAGCCATGGTCACGGAGGGTCAGGCAGGGGTGGCCAGTGGAGCTCGCTTGCTAGGGAAAGGGCGTGCATGGTGATCGTAGGCATGTCATCACTGGGGTTAGAGAATGGTACAAAAGAACTTCTTCTCCCGGAAAGGGTTTTCAGAGGCAGGCACGGGAGTGATGAGCGGGTCCTCCCGCAGGTGGGATTCACAATAGGCCAGGAGGTCAGCGGCTGCCTGGGAGACCTGCGGGGACACACAGGAGGCTGTGTTACACAGGCAGCTCATGGAGTAAGTCCCTGGGGAGGCGTGGCCCCCAGCCAGGCCTGGGACTGCAGCGGCTTGGTACCAGGCCAGAAGACGGGGTTTGGACCCTCAGGCAGCCTTGAGGAGGGCCTGGATGTCTGGGTTGCCTCCCTGGTATGAAAGATGAGGAATGGAATGCCAGCCCTGGCCAAGGTCAGGGTGACATTTATCCATCACTGCAGTCATCGCATGACACTGGGTCACCTTCAGTAGGTCCTGCCTTTAGACCTGGTTTATAACCACAGGGCCGCCATTCCCTGCAGAGCAAATTGTCCCTGATCAGAAAGCCCTCCATTTTCCTTTGGACTTTTCCTGCCTGACACAAGGCCCTTGTGAGCAGTCAGGGGGAGAGGCGGTGGGAGGGCATTCTGCCGCCGGGCACAGGCCAGGAGGGGATGACATTGCCCCGCTGGCTGCTTGTGTCACTCACTTGAGATGAATGGTCACATGCACAGGCATGCATTCTCTCCCTGCCCCCCACGGCGATGCCCCAAAGCCACCTTCCTCCACTCAGGTTGCCAACACTCCACAGAGCTTCTCCTGAGCCCCAGCCCAGACCCACACAGCCACAGTGACTGCAAGCCTTTGGCCAAGGCCAGCAGAGACAGATCGCGAAGCTTTTCCTCAACAAACCAACTAGAAATTAAGCAGTTGTGTCCACCTAAAGCCCAACAACAACACTCACACTTGCTGGGCGCGTGGAGGGGAGAAAGGGCCATCCTTGGACACCAGCCTCTCATTCCCCCCTCCACCCTGTGGCTGGGGCAAAGAACTCAACTTCAGCCTTCTCATGAATAAATTCAAGACATAGCTTCTTCCACGCTGGCATTTTCCCGGCTATCTTATGGTTCTACATTTTTCGTGGCATCATTGGAGGGGATTCAGATCTGGAGCACATGACGGGCACAATGATTTACACAGATAAGCCTATATTTACCAAGTAGGAATTTCCCACACCAGCAAGGATCCAAAGGAGAAGCCAGCCTGCCAGGACCTGTGAGGCAATCCCAGAGAAAAGATCTGGAGGCCACAAAGCCATGGTGGACCCAGGTGAGACCAGGGCTTTTGCATCTGGTGCTATGGGCACAGAGGTGGGCTCCGTGGGAGGCTGAGCTCTGCACATGGCAAACCCATGACACCTGCTGGGCAGAAGCGCAGCTCTCCCTCACTGCCCAGCCACATGCCAGACTTCTCACCTTGCTCAGACCTGCAGAAGCTGCCTCGGTCTCCCTAAGGCCACCAGCAGGGGGCAGCCACTGAATCCATCCAGTGGACCTGGTTCAGGCCAGCACAAGCAAGGGCAGACTGCCATGTTGGAGCGTCCCCCTACTTGTATGCACACCAAGGCACTGGAGGAGGGGAGCACAAGATACTGGGACTTAGGGGGCAGCCCCAAGGCAGAACTGGCAGGCCTGCATCCCCTCCTGCAGCCATGGGTGACAGACGCTGGGAACATCTGGCCCTGCCAGTTCAAGGCAGGTCCCATCCAGGAATTTTCCTGCCACCTGACAAAGGTGAGTGTCCTCGACACTACTCTTCTTTTTGAGGAAGCAGTGTTGTCTGCTGAGTTCTGTTGTGATCTGCAAAGAAGCCCATCTCTGAGCCCAGTTCACATGATGGGCTGCACGGCAGGTGCTGCATCAGCTGCATTTGTTTCCATGGGATGCTGGGACTTGGGAGACAAGAAGGGCTGTGGTTTGAATATCCTGCCAGAATTCCCAATGATGTTTAATGGTATCATCACCAGAGGCCGTCCCCCCGGCCGCCCTCTTGAGCAGGTCTCAAGCAGGCCTTGCTTACAGGATGGGGTCAGCAAAAGGACCAACGTGGCCTAATTTCCCTGATTTCCCCATGACTGCCCCTCAGTCCTACTAGGTGCTGGCTATGTGCTCTCAGACTTTCCAACTTCCAGAACTGAGAGGAATAAATAAATTGCTTACCCAAGTGTTGCCGAGTGCAGTGGCTCATGCCTGCAATCTTAGCTACTTCGGGACTGGAGTTTGACCCCACCTCAACCAGTAGCTTGGCATGGTGGTGTGAACCTGCTAACCCACCTAGGTAAACAGTGTAGATAGGATCATGGTCCAGCTGTTCATACATAGGCCTAAAAACCTACCTCAAGCTGGGCTCTGGTGGCTCACACCTGTCTTCCTAGCTACTCAGGAGGCTGAGATCTGCGAATCACAGTTTGAAGGCAGCCCGGCAGGAAAGTCTGTGAGACTCTTATCTACAACAGACTACTTAAAAAAGCTAGAAGTAGCACTGTGGCTCAAGTGGTATAGTGCTAGCCTTGAGCGCTGTCCCTGACTGACAGCTCCCAGGCCCAGAGTTGAAGCCCCAGGACCAGAAAAAGAACCAAACCAAACCAAAACAACAACAAAAACCCTACCTCAATAAATACCCAAAGTAAAGGACTAGCGTGTATATATTGGGTTAGGGTGGGGGTGGCTCAGGTGGGAGAGCACCTGCCTAGCGAACACAGGGTTCTGAGTTAAAATCCTGAGCTGCCTGTAGATGTGTAGTGTGTAGTGTGTAGTGTGTGTGTATACACATGTATGGCTGCCAACACTACCAGAGTCCACACTATACCTGCCGTCTCTGAAACATGCAACAGATCGTCTTAAAGACAGGTTTTTCCTACGGCCTTCCTGCCAGGCCTTGAGCTGGCCATGTGGGACCTGGGAGTGGCCCTCCCTCCCTCCCGCTTCAGAATCCAGCTGTGGGGGTAACAGACGGCAGATGTGAAGAATCAGAAGCCTGGGAACAACGGTGGAATTTTACCAACTCATCTCAGGCTAAAAGAGGTCATTAAAGCAGCCCAAGTTAGCACGTAATCTGTTAGCAGGGCAGTAATTACGAGCTTCAGTGATGGGGAGAGCGAGGCAATTACTATAGTCAAATTCTGTGACAAGACAGACGCATGATTACTGCTCCTCCCCTGATACCACCGCATTTATCTCCGGCAGCTGAAGCAGGAAGCGCACCTCCTTCTCCACAGTCCTGCTCTATAAAACAGTATTAAGCAGAAGCTTCTCCCTGGCATTGCCTGTTCCTCCCCTCCTCCCACAACACACACACACACACACACACACACACACACACACACACACACACACACACACACACACACACAAAGCAGGATGAGAGGGAGCTCACGGAGCTGCAGCCAGCAGGGCACCCCAGTCCTCCACAAGTCCTGCCTGGTGCACCTCCAACTGAAGACCCCATGCATCCTTAGCCTGTGGTACTTTTCATTACCATAGTGGGGCCCTCCTTTTTAAATGACCACCACGGTCCTCCCTTTAGCCTCTGATAAGATTCACATCCATGGTGGATCTTGACCAAGCCTTTGCAACCCCGAATGCCATCAGACTGGCATCCCTCAGTTTTCCTATTTCCTAGTTTGCTTGCTTTACAAAGAAAGTCATGTATCTCAGAGCCAGGAGTGATAGTGCATGCCTGTAGCTCCAGCTCTTGGGAGGCTGAGGCAGGAGGATGATGAGTTTGAAGCCAGTCTAGGCAACACAGTGAGACATGATCTCACCAACACAAAACAAAGTCCACAAAGCTAAGAGAAAAAAGGCAGGCACGCAGTAAGTTTATCAAGAGTATTTTACATGGTGAAGGAAAATGGTGAGGACACCACCTTTTGTTGGGTCCAGAGGGGTTCTAGAAAGGCGTGAGCTCTGTTTTCTTGGGGAGAAGCTGAGGGTAGGGAGTGAAGCCGAAGCACGCCTAGCCCTGCCTGGCTGCACAAGCTTGCAAGTCAGCAAATGGCAGCAGCCACACCTGCAGTTTGCAGCCAGGGAGGCACAGGCATCGCCACACATGCACAGGGCAGCGGGTGGGGACCTCGATTCACCTGCCTGCTTTCTGGGGGACAGGAGGGACGCTCTGCTCCTGAGCTCAGCAGTCCCGTGGCTCAGCATGGCTCTGAGTGGCTGCGGCTGCAGTGATGCCCAGGTCACCACGAATAGCTTCCATTTTAGAAACTTCTAGTCTGGCTTCATAACCATGTGTGTTTTTTCTTTGGGGGTGGGAAACAAACCCATAGAAGACATGTTTTTCTATTTCAAAGAAATGAGCAGCCTGTGGAGCTGTGGGAAAATCCCAGGCGTGAGACACAATGAGAGGAATTCCTAGGACAAATGGAGAATTGCGGAAGCTCGTTGCCCAACGGCTTCACTGTGCAAGCTGGGGCTGCCCTTCCCACCCAAGGGCAAGCAGGCTTCCAGCTTCCAGCAGGGCCTCTGTCTGGCACTTCCCCGAATCAGATTCAGGTCTTCTTGTTTAAGAAAACCTTGCTGTGTCTCCTGTGAGCTTCTTTCCTGTTCTACTGGTCCTTGCTCAGGTGGGATGCTGTCTTGAGCGCTATCATCTTCCAACTGCCTTGATCTGACTGTACCCCTTTTCCTTCTGCTCACTGTGTGCTTCCAGCCTGCCCTCCCCACCCTGCCCTGTCCTACATGTCCTGCATTTTGTCTTCTGCAGCATGTGTTATACACAATGCTCCTGATAGTGCTCCCCACCCCTCAGATGCCTCTTTTTGCTTTTTACTTGTCTGTAACTCACGTATTTCATCTCTCCTTTAGCTCTCATTTCCTAGATTTTGTTTGCTTTACATTTTTGAGAGCATAAAGCTATTACATGGGCTAGTGGCTGTGCCAAGTAGCGAATCTTAGCTACTTGGAAATTGACATCAGGAGGACTGTAGTTTAAGACCAGCTCAGACATATTCTCAAGACCTCTTCTCAAAGAATACTGGAGTGCAGTGGGTAGGAGGGCTGAGATGGCAGGGTCATGGCTCCAAGTCAGCTTAGACAAATAAATTTGAGAGACACAATGGCACATGCCTGTCACCTCAGCTACAATGGAGCATTATTCATAATACAAAGATACAGCCTCTACCTAGGGGAAGACCGACAGATAAATAGATGGAAAAAGTGCACACATACATACAAATGTGATTCAACCATGAAAAGGAATTAAAGTAGGTACTAGTGTCTCATGGCTGTAAGTAATCCTAACCACTTGAGAGTCTAGATCAGGAGGATGATAGTTTGAGACCAGCCTGGACATTCAGGTTCATGAGCCCTGTCGCAGGGTGTGGTGGTGAGTACTTGCTGTCTACCGAGACCTGGAGAATATCACGACACCTGGCCAGCCAGTCAGAACAGCCCACAAGACTCCCTTTCTGTGGAAGGGAAGTCAGACACTGACATCCTACCTACAACAGAAAACCCAAAAGAGGTGGAACTCACTGGTGCTGGCCTGAGAGGGGTGTGAGACCCTACCCTAAAAGTAATGAGTGAAAAACCAGTGAGCAGCCAGTGGTGTTGCCTCAGTCCAGCCAGCCAGAAGCCCGTGGGCAGCACTGAAGTACTGACCCAAGCCACACAGGAAGACAGCATGGGAGTGTGTGGCCCACCCCCACAGGCCCCGCCCCATCTTCCAAATGCCAACAGCATGGAGCTATGGAAGGCCTTTAACATGAAGGTGCCTGGGAACATTCCAGGCTAGTATGGTGACTATTGGTTTGCACAAACGCAGACAATAGAGCAATGCAGTAAAACAATAGAGCAATGCATCCGACTGTCTACTCTCCTCTCACATACCCTCCTGTCTTCCTCTGGGCAGATTTTCTGCCCTCTTGGATGCCTTGCACCATCAAGCCCAGAGGACAAGAACAACAGCCTACAAGGTGACAGCTGGAGCTTTGCAGCCTTTTATCTACCATGGGATGGTGGTAGGGTGGGGGTGGATGGCAGAGCCTCTGGGAGGGGAGAGAAAGGAGAAGGGGGAAGTGGGAGGGAAGCTTTTGGAGGGGCTGTGGGTTCTGCCAACAGAAGGTTTTAGGAGCAGCCTGCTTTCGTAGATGTTCCTGAGAATCTGGAATACCTGATCAATTCCTTGGGTTGGTCTCCAAAGGCCAAAGACACCTTGAACTTGACTCCACCCCCCCATTCTCCTTTTAACCCCACTGTTCCTTGAGGCTTGCTGCATCTCACAGCCGCACCTGCCTAGCCTCCTGCTCTCCTCTATGTGGCATGTGGAGACCAGGGATACCCTCTTGCTAGGTCATTGCAGAGCAAGCAGAGGCCTGCCTTTGCATAGTATGCACAGGGTAGGGGGTGAGCCCTAGGAGTGGCTGACACTCAGGCTGGGCTCTGCACCAGCCCCTGCAACACCCTGTTGAAATAGGCAGTGTTGCCTAACCTGGCACCCACACTGACTCATCCCATGCAGGACAACAAAGCTGAGGCCCTCATGAGTCTATTTTGGTGTCTATGGAATTCATACGCACTGTGGATACCGCACCGTTTAATCCTTGGTGCTGTACACACGTGTGCAAACAGTTTTTCCTGACACAGTGACTGGGCACTACATTGGGGGCAATGGAGCCTCGCCAGGCCACTCTAGCCTGGGGGTAGAATGGCGTTTAGCACATGCTCACCTTGACCCTGTCCATGCAAGCTTCCATCTTGAGCTGTTCCACGGCCTTCCTGGCCTGTGAGATGCTGGTGGTGTTGTTGGACATGCTTTCCTTCATCCTGGGGCCCCTGGAAGAACCACAGAACAGGCTGTGAGTGCCAATGCCTGGGGTGGGGGAGGTGAACCCCTCCCTAACCTCCAACTGCCCAGCCTCACACCCTGGCCTCTGCCCCAGCCAGGACCCCCTGGAGCTAGAGAGAAGGGGAGGGCAGGGAGTCATGGCGCTTCTGCTGAGGCCTTCCTCCACCCTGGAGAGAGCGAGGCGCTAACAGATGAGCACACCGTGACTACACCGCCACTGTGATCGCTACCATGAGCACTGGTTATCACACCAGGAAGTTTGTGAGAAAGAAATCATTCCCACACCTCTGTTCCTTCCTGCCTCCAGCACCCTGTAAAGCTGGTAGGACAGTGTAAACTTCTGACTTGTAAATAAACAACTGCGGAAATCAGAAATGAAGCCCAATAGTTAAAGGTCCCATTGCCAAAATTTGTGGTTCCAGAACCCGTGTTGTCACCACCGACTTTGGAGAGGCGCAGGCCACCACGCTCCTGACCACTAACAGCCTCTGTATTCACAGTCATATCCAGAAGTTGCATACTTTGTTGGGAGCTTGGATTTAAGCTCCCTCTCTTCTCTCTCTCTCTCTCTCATACACACACACACACACACACACACACACACACACACGCATAGCTTTTGTTTTCTAGAGTTTCAGGAAAGGAAATCTCAACCTAACATATGCTAATGGCAGGTGACTAAGAAAAACATTGCAGTGCCACTTGTTCCACACGAAGCAGACAACGCTGATTGCTGTCACCCACCCAGCAAGTAGCTGCTCAGATGCCTGATGACCAGTCTGTGCCGTGAGACCCAGCACACAAACAGAAGCACTGGTGACAAGGCTGTGAGGTGCAGTGGGGCGGAGGTCGCAGCAGGAGCCCCGTGAGGGCCACACATGGCTCTCCCTGGATTTTTCATGCCTGAGCAAGCACTGGGCCTGGTAAGCATGACAACAATCCCATGTGTTCATGGCAAGGTTTTAAACAGAAAACTCCCTTGTCATAAGATAATGTTGCTACCTTGCTTTACCCAGTCACAGAGAAGAGCTCCAGTGGTTGGGGTCTGGAATTCTGAGGACCCCTGTGCTCCATCTTGCTCCCCAGGGCTGGTGGAGCCTTGGGGCGGGGGGCGGGCAGGCACTGGAAGGGGTGGCCATGGAGGCTGTCCCAGTGCAGTGGGCCAGGCACTGGGGACACCCAGCCAGGGAGGGGGAGGGAGCCTCTCTGGCCAACGGTGGCTGCACACAATGGAACTTCTGAGGAGACCCCAGGGAAGCTTTTGAGTCCCCAGCCTCTCCAGTGCCCCTGTAGCTACCTCCCCACACCGCCCCCCCCCTCCAGCCAGGTGTCCTGTCTATGTGACTGGCACCTGCCTCAGTCCTCATGCTGAGGAGCAAATGTGGAAACAGGGGATGTGACAAGGCTAAATGTGCAAGTGATCCAGTGCCCGGTCTTCTGGAAGACGAGGCAAAATGAGAAAGAAGCCAGCCTGCAGGACACACGGCCAGAGAGCCTTTCCTTCCGGGACACACAGGTACACACGTACACAGACAGGCTTCAGGGCCTGTGGATAGCCTCGCAGTCCTCTTGTGGCTTTGAACTCAGTTAAGTGCAGGGTTGGGGTGGGGCCAGGGAGAGGCAGCTCCCTCCCAGCACTGCTAGTGTTAGGGTATCTGGGATACCCCATTATGCTTAGGTGTAATAACGACCCTGGGTCTGCTGTATGTGAGGTACAGGATGAAGACCTCGGTCTGAGGGGCTGGCACCCCTGCAGGGACTCCCAGGAGCCTCCCACCCACCCTCATACCTCCGCTCTGCAGAGGACTTGGCCCTGGGCTGGACAAATTGCTCTCTTACCTGCTGAGAGGGGGCAGAGGGGCGCAGCCTTGGCACAGGACCAGGGCCAGTGGCAGCAGCAATCCACTGTCAGGCCAGAGGTTGATTCAGGTCCAGCTGTGGGGCTGAAAGCACAGCAGAGATGAGTGCTATTTTCAGGGACCCGGTTGCTCCCCCAGCGATGCCACCCTGCTCAGCCGCTCTGGGAAGGCAGAACAAGAACTTGAGAGAGCACTCCATAGCCTCACCACAAATCCACCCCCCTCCCCCACACCACCACCCAAAGACCCAGCTGCAGCCCCTCGGGCCAGCTGTCCTAGCTCCCGGCTGTGCCACCAGGTAGAAACACTTCACGGAGGTTGATTTGTTTCTATCTGTCTGTCTTAGCAATACTGGGGTTTGAACCCAGGGCCATGTGCTTACTAGGCATGTGTTCAACTGCTAAACCGTTGAGTCTGGCCCTTTTGGTGCTAGTTATTTTTGTGTTAGGGCCTTGCCTCCTCCTGAGGCCAGTGCCCAGGCTGCCATCCACCTATTTTACAGCCTGCCTGACATCAGTGGAGTGGCTGGCGTGAGTCGTCATGTATGGTTCTCAGTTGAGAAGGGCTCTTGTGAACTTTGCTGCCAAAGCTGACCTCAAACTGGGATTCTCCAGTAAGAACTAGGGTTACAGGCCAAGCCATTGGTGCTTGGCTGAAAAAAATTACACATTTTAAGAATAATTATTAGGGCTGGGAATGTGGCTCAGTGGTAGAGTGCTTGCCTCGCAAGCATGAGGCCCATAAGCAGAAAAGGCTGGAAGTGGCGCTGTGGCTCAAGTGGTAGGATGCTAGCCTTGAGCTGAAGAGCTGAGTGGCAGCACCCAGGCCCAGAGTGATCAGACCCCATGACTGACAAAAAAATTATTATTATTTTCACATATTAGTTGTGCAAACTAGTAGGACTCATGGTGATATTTCCATACATCACATTTTCCCCCTACATGGCAAAACAAAAGCCCTGAGATGTAGCTCAGTGGCAAAGCACTTGCCTAGTGAGTATGATGTCCTAGGTTTGATCCACAGTACCAAAAAAGAAAAGACAAAACAAACAAAAATAAAACCCCAGTTTTTAAAAGAAAGTATGGCATGATGGGAAAATATGAAGACAGAGAAAATCACAAATAAAAAAGGCCAACCCCAGGCCTTTTCCAGAGTCCACATGTTCAAGCGTGTAATCATTACACACTTCGAGAATAACTTGGCACCTGTAACATATCACATTTAGCACAGAAGACTAGGTCAGATGTTCCAAAGTTCTCTGAAAACAATTCTCCGCAGAGAACAAACAGCCTTGTCCACTCCCTGCCTGGACACAGCCCTTCCAGTATAGCTGACTCGGAGCTGGTGGGCTTGTCCCCAAAGCTGTTCTCTCTAGGGGTCCGAAAAAACTCAAAGCAAAACCCAGAAGCCTCACAGGGACGGGCTGACAGTCCTGTCTGCTCCCTGGCTAGAATGGAAGCCACGCTCTTCTGGGCTTGAGCTTGAGACTCTTTGGCATTGTGCTTGTGTATTTTTCTCAGCCTGTGCTATATCTGAATGTTTGTTCCCCGGCCCCCCCACCCATGCACCTCCAAATGCACGTAAGGAATCATAATGCAAGGTGGTGGTATTAAGAGGAGATGCAAGACGGTCGTGGGAGGGTGGTCTCAGCAAGACCCTTCACCCTGCCTCCACGGAAGGACTTAGAGAAGCTCTATCTATGAGCCCTAAAGCAAGCATTCCACACACAAGTGTCCTGGTGCCTTGACTTGGACCTCCCAACCTCCAGAATGGTAAAAATACACTTCTGATGTACGTAAGTCACTTGGTCTATGAATTTGTCATAGCTTCTTAGACAGACCAACAATCCATTCCAGGAACCCCGCAACCCTCCCACCCCCACGGTCATTCCTTTCTGCAGTCAGACCAGGGCTCTGGGTCTGAAGGGGGGCACACATTCCCCCCACTCCCTCCACAGGGGCACCACTGAGACACAAGTCAAGTGTGCTGTTTTATGACTCCAGTCTCAATTATTCAATTTACATCTTGATTGCTTGATAGCAATCTGCTATATCCAATAACCTCTAACCACACAGCTGCTAAACAAGCACAGGAAAAGGAAATAATCTAAACCATAGTGTCTACACCAAGTCTTTCAAGTTCATTCATAGCTGCTCCTCGTCCACATGTAATCTACCAATCAGGGGACATTTTTACCATGCGCCTGGTTGCCAGGCAATAGAGCTGACATGTAACATGCTATTTGGAAGAATAAATAGTGGCTTTGCTAAAACACCTGCCCTGTGAACATATTACAGGGGGGAATTAATGTAGCAGGTAGGATGAAGGTTGTTAACCAGATAACCCTAAAATAGGTAGTCAGTTCTGGTGGGCCTGGTGTAATCATGGGGTCCTTACAAGCAAAAGAAAGGAGGTATCATCAGAGACAGGCTGGAACACTTACACTGCTGGGCTAGAAGGTGAGAGGGACCAGGGAAGATGAAGCTGAAAAAGGCCAGAAAAGCAATGCCCCAGACCATATGAAAGAACATGGCTCGGACAACATCTTGGTTTTAGCCTCTTGAGAGCCACTCTGAACTTCTAGCCTCTGGGGCTACCATCTACATGGCTTTTAGTCCTAGGTTTGTGGTATTCTGTTGTGGCATCTTTCTTGGTCAAATCATGGAGAGCAACGTGGGCCACAGGTTGGATTCTCCTGCAGCACAGGGAGAGGTCTGTGAACCTTTCGCCACATGCAGAGCTACTTTGTGTTCCTCCACCAGCCTCGTTTCTGGTCTTCTCCATCTTTCAGCCTATTCTACACAGGCTAAGTGCTATAGTGACTCCATTTTCCCTGTTCCCTAGTCCTTACTTTCTTTTCTTTTGTGCCAGGTCTGGGGTTTAGTCTTAGAGCCTAGGAACTGTTCTTAAGCTTTCTGTGCTCAAGACTAGAGCTCTACCACTTGAATCACAGCTCTACTTCTGGCTTCTTTGGTGTTTAACTGGAGATAAGAGTCTCATGGACTTTCCTGAGCTGTCTTTGAACCACAAACCTCAAGTCTCAGCTTCCCGAAGAGCTAGGATTCCAGGTGTGAGCCACTGGTGCCTGGCTGTAGTCCTTCATTTCTAAAATCCACTTGTATTCTGTAATTTGGATCTTTAATATCCCCCCAAGCCACCTCTGCTCTTCCACACCCTTTTTGCTTCCTGGCTGCCATGAGGTGAACAGGTTCCCCCTCCCCCATTCCTGGCCACATGAGCAGGTTCCCTCCACCATGCCCTCTCTGCCATGATTCTCCGCCTCACCACCATCCCACAAAGCAGAGCCAGCCAAGCATGACCTGAAACCCCGGAGCCAAAGTAAATCTTTCCTACCTTCAGTTGTTCCTGTCAGGTACTTTGTCACAATGATGGAAAACCTATTTTCTGAGTCTCCCACAGAACTGTCACACTCTGTGCAAGTCCATTTTGGAGGAAGAAAGACCCACCTCCCTTATGTTACGTGACTATCAGACCTCCTGTCTCTCCTCGCAGCAGTTCTGCCCTGTACTCCTCAGGGTGCATCCTTTCATGCTAGAAGTGGTAGTGTAGACTCACAGCCCACCTGCTGGGCAGGAGGCTTGCGGTTACGGTCACCTGTGGTTCCACTACACTCTCACTGGCTTCCATTTCTGTTGATTCCACCTGCCTCAGACACACTCACTTGGGAGGAACCCTGGCTCTTGGACCACTACAGTGAGTTGTGTCACCAGTGGTCAGTTCAGATGTGTATAATCCCCAGGCTCATCCCCTTTCCACAATGCATCTTTCTCACATGCACTTACTATATGTGATGTGAACTTAATTACATATTTAAATTACTCTGATTTTCCTGGCTTCTTACTGGTGAGTTCTTTATTGAAATGTAAGTCCTGAGGGTGGGGTTTCACTTCCCCCTTACTGCCTGTTTTTCTTTTTCTTTTTTTTTTGGGTCAGGTTGTGGGGCCTGAACTCTGGGCTTGGGCGCTGTCCCTCAGTTCTTCAGCTCAAGGCGTTCTACCACTTGAGCCACAGTGCCACTTCTGGCTTTTTTCTTTTTGCTTATGTGGTGCTGAGGAATTGAACCCAGGGCCTCATGCATGCAAGGCAAGCGCTCTACCACTGAGCTACCTTCCCAGTCCCTAAAAGTTTTAGTTTTTGTTTGGTCCGGTCATGGGACCTGAATTCTGGGCCTGGACGCTGTCCCTCAGCTCTTCAGCTCAAGGCTAGTGCTCTACCACTCGAGCCACAGCGCCACTTCCAATTTTTTCTTTTTTGCTTCTGTGGTGCTGAGGGATCGAACCCAGGGCCTCATGCATGCAAGGCAAGCGCTCTACCACTGAGCCACCTTCCCAGCCCACTGCCTGTTTTTCATTCATTGTTGTATCCTTGGTGCCCAGGAGGCAAGTGAGGAAAACCAACTGCACACTGAGAGAGAGAGAGAGAGAGAGAGAGAGAGAAAGAGAGAGAGAGACAGAGAGAGAGACAGAGAGAGAGAGAGAGAGCGCGCACGCGTGTGCTGGACCAGAGTGGCCCCTTCAGGAGTGGAAGGGCAGGGACAAGCCCAGAAAGAGGGCAAGCTGGGTCATTCTGCAGGTGGGTTGCCATGGTTACTGAGCAGCAGGACCAAGCCCAGCCTGCTTGTGTCTGGGGAAAAGGTGAATAGGCGGTCTGAGTGAAACATAAATGGAAAAGTCTTCCTTGGCTAGAGGGATGCACGCCCTGAAGGCTCATAAACTAGTTCTCTGACACAGACACAAAGCAAGGCTGGTGCCAGCTGTGTGGGAACCCAAGGGCCTCAGGGACAAAGGCGTCATAAGGAGAAGCAGAAATGCCACTGCCTGAACACAGATGTGTCATCTAGGAGCTGTGGCACCATGGGTTTGCAGCTGTTTGCAGAGGGGGTGCTAAGCAGCTGGGGGGGGTGCCAGGAGGCCTTTCTTAAGGGAGTCCAGTGTGTGACCACCTGCCTACAGGGCAGGTACTTTTATGGGATTCGCACAGCTTTTGTTTGGAAGGGCTGTGGCATGGCTCACCAGGCCTTCACTGTCCCTGGTGACGTAATGCAAAGCATGGCCTCCCTGGTACCAAGGATCCCCTCTTCCACATTGTGTCTAGCTGGACCTCTACTCCGCTCCTGACCCTGTGGATGTCACCTCCTGATTTGACAAGTGATATATACCTCTCCAACTCCAGTCACAAGAGTAGATCACATTACCTCTCCATCCAAACTAGAGACCTTGGTCCCCAGACACCCACTTCCTGGATTTCCACCTCTGATCTGACAGAAGTGCCAACAGAGCTGGAGCTGGAGCATACTTAGAACCAGGGGGAGGTCTCCAGCTCCCTCCCTCCTCACCTCACAGGCTTCTGACCCTCTAAATGCTGCTTTTATGAACAAGGCTCCACGCTCTTCCTGCAGACTCCTACCCATCATTCTCCCTGCTTGCTTCCCTGCACTCTCAGGCTCTGAGCCTGGACACGGGCTGGGTGCCTCACCTGGACAGCCCTTCTACTTATCTGGCACTTCGATATATGAAACCATGCATCCTGATCACACACACCCTCTCCCCTCTTCTGTCATGAGGTAACTGGGCCTGGGCGCTGTCCCTCAGCTCTTCAGCTCAAGGCTAGCGCTCCACCACTTGAGCTACAGCACCACTTCCGGTTTTCTGGTGATGTATTGAAGAGGGACTTTCCTGCCCAGGCTGGCTTTGAACCGAGATCCTCAGATCTCAGCCTCCTGAGTAATTAGGATGACAGGTGTGAGCCACTGGCACCCTGCTAGCTCTTCCTTCTTAAAGTGGTGGTTAGGTTACGTTGAAGTTGAGCAGACTTTTCAAGCTAACACTTTTCAATGGAGCTGGAGAGGAGCTGGAATAAGACTCTTTTTTACTAGGGTCTTCCTACTCCTGCTGCCCTTCCCTCTCTCCCTAGGGGTGACCCTGGGGAGAGGAGGAAGGAAAGGTCTCCCAGTGAGTGAGGGCCAGGAGGGCATCAGGGAGCGCTAGAGGCACCCATGCCTCTAGTGCAGTCAGCATCAGTTCCGAATAGCGACTGTGGCTGTGCACATGCGCCGGGGAGAAGCAGTCCCTGAGGCCCATCATAGCCTTTTAACCCCAGTGCATGTCCCACCGGGGTCAGCCCGGCCCCCATAGAGAGATAGCTCTAAGCACAAATCACCTCACCTTAGGGAAGGAGCCGTGTCGGGCTGGTCCAGGGGTGAGTTTCTAGCTAACGGTGAATTCTATTCTCTCCCAGACAACTCAGTTGCTTTCATCCATCATCTGTACGCTTTCCTTCATTCAACAAAATCTCCCTGGCCCACAAAATACCCTGCCAGGACACCTTGGAGAGACCCCAGCAGTCATGGCTTCACTAAACTCAAACCTCGCAGGGACCACATGAGGATCAAGTGCAACCGTGCATACATTGCAACCCTCCCCCCCCCATTAGTCTGCCCCTCTCAGGCTGGGCTTATGGCTGATCTGCATGTGTGCAGTCCCCCCTTCCCCACCCTCAGGCAGGAGCAGAACGACTTCCCATGACCGGTATATGCACCCTCCAGCCCAGAGGCCCTGGAGCCTCCAGTCAGTGCCAGGTCTCCACACAACTCTGCACTGCCAAAGGGGCTCAGGGCAGTTAGCTGTGCAATGTTCCAGGAAGCCTGGCACAGGACCTAAGAAGCCTCTGCTTTTCTGATCTAATTTTTCCTATTTTTCTTGCCAGTATTTTTTTCCTTGCACAGAAATTTCACTTGTTTACACCTTGATCATTTATTTAAAAGTCTGGCTTACACTTCATGCTTTTGTTTGTTTGTGTGCCAGTCCTGGGGTTTGAACTCAGGACCTGGGTGTTGTCCCTAAGCTTTTTTGCTCAGAGCAGCACTGTACCACTTGAGCCACCGCTCCACTTCTGGCTCTGGGGTGATTAATTTGAGATATGAGTCTCACAGCCTTTCCTGCCTGTGCTGGCTCTGAATGGCCATCCTCAGATCTCAACCTCGGTGACGTCTTGTTTTTCCTCCTCTGATATTTGGTGCTTCTGCGTTTCAGTGAAGGCACCCCGGTTAACCAGATTTGATGGGGTTATTCTGCAGGATTGAAGGACTTGGATTTCAGAGAACACGTCACTAGGCAGGCGCTTCTCTTCAAGCCAAACAAATCAGAGATGAACAAAGCAAAAGGGAAGGTAAGAGAGGCGTTCCATCAACCTGAAGAGGTTGGCCTTCAGCGGGATCTGGCGTCCTCCCCGCGTGCTAGCTCCCACCGAGGGGTGGGTGAGCACCCCTTTGGCCCTGGGCTGGGAAGACGCCTGGGCCTGGCCACCTGACTCTGTGTAGGCACCTTCCAGGGCAGCCTCTGACACCTCTAGGCCATCAGGAGCAGGGGGAGGCCCACAGGTGGTCCCGCCAACCAGGGGCGGCTGGGGGTGGCCGCCCTTGCCGCCCTCCCCATTCTAGGGAGGGGGAAATGGGGACCAACGGTGTTGTGGTCCACAGGAAACCCGAGGTCCTAACGTCACCCGAGCCCAGCAGCCCAGGGGTGTTGGCCCTTCCCTCCCCACCCCCCAACCGGCTCCAGTGGTGGGGAGCCAGGCCGGCTCCCATGATGGCCCCACCTTCCCCGCAGTCAGGGGAGCACTAGGGCGGGCGGCATGCTCGTGGTGCTTGGGACCCAGGCTCCGCCTGGGGAGTGCTTGCGGCGGGGACCCCTGGGTTGCTGGATAAACTTTCACATTATGAGTCCGAAGCCTTCGAGCCAGGTACAGGAGGAGAAGCCGCTCGTGGCCACCGGGTGCTCTGCGGCTCAAGACTGCTGGGGACCAGCGAGTGCGGGGTGGGCGGGGGCCAAACTGCTGCCTTGGCGGAGTGGACACCCGCAGGCTCCGCCAAGAACGCTGCCCGCCCACCGCCTCGCATCCGCCTCCGGCCCACCTCCGGGTGGGAAGAATGCTCAGGCCGTGGGGCCTCGAGGTGGAGGCCGGCCCGGGGGCAGGGCGCGGGGGTTGGGGGAGGCCGGCCCAGGGGCGCGTGGGGGAGTCCGGCCTGGGGGCGCGGGGTAAGGTCGACTCGGGAGCAGGCTCCGTGAGGCGCGCTTGCCGCGGTGGGCGCCCGGCGTCCCTCCAGGTCGGAGACTTTCCCGTCCGTTTCCCGGCTGGGCGCGGGCTGAGCTGACCCCCGGGTCCCCACTTACCGCAGAGGGCGAGCAGCCGGAGGCGCCGCTCGGGCGCGGGCGGGTGGGAGGCCGGGCCGGGC
>NW_012267240.1:226378-228302 GCF_000151885.1 Dipodomys ordii | reverse complement strand
CGGCCCAGGGCCCGCGGACGGGGTTTCCTCGCAGGGGCTGTGGCCGGCGGACGAGGCCCCGGGTGTGTGTGGGGGGGCACCGCGGGCGTCGCTAAGCGACCGCCGAGACCCCGCACCCACCAGATCCCAGCGCGGCCTCCATGTGGCTCCGCAGCACCCACTTGGCGGGCCTTGCCTGTGGACCCGTGCGCCCGCGCGGGCCGGGGCCGGGCTGGAGCTCGGGTTACCCAAGGCTCTACCACGGTGTGCGCGCGTGTGCATGGTGTGCACGCACCTGCGTGTCTGCACACATACTTACCTAATTTAATGACCATGAAGGTGTGGTACCGAAGGGTCACAGTTCGTGAGTTGGACAATGCCACCCCTTGCTTGGCTTCTCCAGCTTCTCCCCCGACTGGCGTTTTGCCCTCTCGGACGCTCCCGCCACGGGCCGGCTTTGAACCTCCGGCCTCACAACTCAGCCTCCTGAGCAGATGGATTACAGGCTGGCCATGGGAACCCAGCTGGACCTGTGTTTTGTGACACGTTGAAAACTGCTCCTATCACAGCCTTGATGCCAGGAGGAAGAAACAGCTTCGGCGCCTTCCATTTTCGGCTGTTGGTGAAACAGCACCAGGCTGTCGGGAGAGAGAAGCACCACAAGCATCTCAAGCAGAATCAGCAAGACTCGCAGAGGATGAGGGGAAAGAAGATCGCTTCCTTCCACAAAGCCCATCACGGGGTCAGAATGCCAGTGGGAAATGGCTGGAAAAGCTGCCTCCTTCTCCACCCACTCTCAGCACCAAACAACACTGGACATGGGTGTTTTTAGACCTCTGGTCTCTTTACCCTGACATTTACCCCAGCCAAACACACACCATCATCTTCACCTTCACCTTCACTGAGTGTCTGCTGGGTGCAAACACAGAGCCTGGAAAGGTGGACTTGGGGCTGCAGCTTGCATCGTTTTTTTTTTTCATAGCTCTCAAGAGGCATCTAAGTACCAAATTAATCTTAGAATGATTACACCAAAGTCTGCAGTACTTTTTTAAGGAGGAAGATACATATGCCCTGCACTGAAAATTCAACAAAATCCCAAATCCCATAAATCCATTACCCCTGCAGTTAATTCCTCCCTCAGCAGTGCTTACTTTCCCAGGATTGCTGGGTAAAACAGAATCTGAAGGGCTTTTTCCATCTTGCATCTCAAATCCCAATTTCAGCCCCAAATACTCTGTTCTAAAGGAAAACAATACCTATCAACACCTACACTTGAAGTTACTGCCTCATTTCATCTAATTATTATACTGTTCATTCAACTCTTTTTTTTTTTCTTGTACCAGTACTGGGGCCTGAACTTAAGGCCTGATTGCTATTCCTCTCCCCTGTTTTTCCCCCCTAAGAGGGAAAAAAAACACTCTACCACTTGAGCCATACTTCCATTTCCAGCTTTTTGCTTGTTATTGGAGATAAAGAGTCTCACAAACTTTCCTGACCAGGCTGGCTTCAAATCAAGATCCTTAGATCACAGCTTCCTGAGCAGCTAGGATTACAGGCACAAGCCATGGCACCTGGCTTATTATTATTATTATTAGTAGTAGTAGTCAGTTGTACGGCCTGAACTCAAGGCCCAACCTTTTCTTATTTTACTGTATTTAATCTTAAAATGTAATTAAGTAACAGTTTGGGTTTGTAATTCAGCTAGATATGAATTAAATGAAGTTCCAAAATTATGTTAAGGAACAATTTATTTGGCTAATATTACAAATTGGATTAGTTTTCTTTTTTTAATTTAATTTAATTTGTGAACATACTGTACAGAGGAGTTACAATTACATGAGCAGGATAATGTGTACATTTCTTACCAAGCATTGCAGCCTCCTCCTTTGGTTTACCCTTCACATCCCTTCCCAGCCTCCCCCCTCCCCCCAATCCCAATCCTTCT
>NW_012267240.1:213899-225363 GCF_000151885.1 Dipodomys ordii | reverse complement strand
CTAGCTATGTCATTTGCCCTGCAGAAGCTCTGCAACTTTATGCAATCCCATTTGTCCAACCTTTCTTTGATTTGTTGTGTTTCTGGGTCTCTATTCAGAAAATTTCGAAGGCCCAACCTTTTGCTCAAGGCTAGGGCTGTACAAATTTGAGCCACAGTTCTACTTCTGGTTTTTGAGTAGTTAGTTGGAGATAGTCTCATAGACTTTCCTGCCCAGACTAGCTTTGAACCATAATCCTCAGATCTCAGCCTCCTGAGTAGCTAGGATTACAGACTTGAGCCACCACCCCCTGGCTAGTATAGTTTTGACAGTACTGGGGTTTGAACTCAGGGCCTCAAGAGATTATATCATATTCATATTATTTTTTTTTCAAACAGCTGCAGTGCAGTATCTCCAGAGTGACAGGATGTACTTTCTGTCCTTGTCATTTACAGTTGGTGGCACCTCTTTCCCAGCTCAGCATCCATGGAAGTGTGCACTGGCGATAGAGCTTTCTTATTGTGTAGGACTGGATGTTGTGACATCCCAGATGTTTGCACTGAACCCGAGACTTTTTCTCCCGTCCTCAGTGTTCCACTGCTCTCCCCTCACTTCGCCAACTGCTGCCGCTGCTTTTCTCCAGGCTTTCTGGTGGACGGTGTGGAGCTTGTTTGATTTTGCGGTGTTGTCATTCCATAATAGATGAGGGCTGTTGCCCTGACAACAGGAGCCCATTGAAACAATAAGATAGCTATCCAAGAAATGGGACAAGGTGGGGAGGGGGCGGGAAGAAGAACAGCAAGAACTGGGCCATTCGGTCTGCACTGTGGGGCCCGCTGGAGACTGCTGAAGCGCAACTAGCAACACAAGGGGGACCCTGACTTGGATCCATGAGTTTTTAGTTTCAGTCAGCAGTGGAGCTGCCTTCAATGCTGTGTAGCTCTGCTGAGGTCAAGGTAGCCAAAGTAGTAAGAGACCTCAGGGCCAAGAAGGGGCACTAAGAGGCCAGGAAGCATCCTGGTGCCTCCCTTCCCACCATCACTGATGTCACACAGGCAGGCATTGACAAAAGGCAATTGCTGAGTTCTGGGAGTGGGATGATGCCTGGACCATCTTGAAAAGCCATGAAGCAAGGGCCAGCCAGGGGGGGGCATCTGTACCTGCCTTCCCTGCAGCCCTCCTCAGGACACAGGTGAGGGCTGCCAATCCTTCTCTCCCTGGCTGGATCCTGCTGAGGTTGACACCCGGTCCCTGTGCAGGTACTATTTTCTTCACTGAGGTTTCTGTTCATTCCCTAGGTTGCAACAAAACCTGCAGTCCTACAAGAGACATTCTAGCTGGGCATGGTAGTGGACACCTGTAACCACAGCACTCAGGAGACTGAGGCAGGTCATCCGTTTGAGGCCAGCTTGGACTATATAACAACATCCTGTCTCAAAAAAATTTAAGGGCTGAGACGAAGACGAAGCTCAGGGGAGATACTCTGTAAATTACCTCTGCCCAGACTGTGCTGTGTTCTCACGGTGTCTTGGCTCTGCCTCCCAACACTGACTTGTTGGTCATGCACCCACAGCATGCCTGGGCACTGACATGCTTTCTCAGTAGCCTATAACCTCCAGAAGGCAAGGGACTTGGAGGCACTGTGCCACGCCATATGGCCAAGGCTCACCATGGTGCCTGGCATGTGCTGGAGTTCACTGTGGACCTGCCACAGGTCCTTTGACATGAGCAACTGGTTTGGGGACTGACGTCTCAACTTCACTTAAGGGTAGGAAAGGTTGAAATGGAACATTTTAGGACAAAAAACACAATTAAAAATGAAATTTATCTTTTTGTAGTGATAGAAGTTTTTTTTTTAAGCATCTGAAAACCTATGTGGGCTGTTAAAAAGTCATTAGTGTGAGATCTGATCATGGATTTATTTTTATTTTTTATTTTGTCAGTAGTGAGGTTTGAACTATGGGCCTGGGTGCTGTCCCTCAGCTCTTCAGCTCAAGGCGAGCACTCTACCACTTGAGCCACAGCACCACTTCTGGTTTTCTGATGATTAATTGGAGATCAGAGTCTCAGGGACAATCCTGCCAGGGCTGGCTTTGAACCGAGATCCTCAGATCTCAGCATCCTGAATAGCTAGGATTACAGGCACGAGCCACTGGTGCCCTGCTTGATCATTGATGTTTAAGTCATATAAAGGACAAGCATTTAAATCTATTTTTATGAAATTTATTTCCAAACCAAAGTGGCAGTGTATACAAAGATAACAGAGCTTGTGATAATTTATAGGAATGTTTTGTTTCACATGCACATTAGGAAGTGTTTCCAACATATACATACTAGGTTTCATGCTGAATAAATAACCCCAATTAATTTTTATTTTTACAAAAAATAGAATATTGCACTCTTAACAAGACCAGTTATTTTGCATATTTTTCTTTATGATGAAATTCAGCCCTAAAAAAAGACTGAGTAGCAACCCTGTTCTAACAGGAGACCAATTTAAAGTTCTTAGTAAAAAATGGAAGCTAGACAATAGTTGTGTTTTCTTTTTGAAGCCATCACTGCAATGTGAGAGAGAATTCTCACCTCTGCACCAATGTGGCTTGTGCCGGCTTGGGCACAGCTTGCAAGGTTGGGCCCATGCGTGCAGCCCAAGATTAGAAGCACATGTGGCCCACTGTGCTTATCCTGACAGTCAGCAGAAACTTTGGAATTGCATTTTATAGTTTTTAAGCAGAATGTTTTAGAAAGTCTGGAAGTTACAAAAGTAGTTGTGTAAACATCATCTGAATTAAATTTCTGTAATAAGTGAATGACTTATTCTGAGGCAGGAATGCATCTTTTTATGGTAACATTTCCATGCCTATGTTAGAGTGTTTTCAAAGTCACTATAGCAGCACCCCAAGTGAAAATACGGTTGTTCCCACAGTGCCGGAGCGACTGTCCCACATGCTAGAGGAATGAGGCTTCAGAGCTCCAGGTCTTCTAGGTAGTACACTCAGCTTCCTATTGCCCTCAGAAACCTCAGGTGGTTCAGGCTAAAAGGACCAGAGTGAAAACAGCTTTCTAAGACAGGCATTCTGCTCTCCGTTTAAAACACAGTAATCTGTCTCCTTCCAGAACTGTGTTTCCTGCAGATCAGATGACCTGCCTTCCCTGGGCTGCAAGCTGGCACACCTGGCAGATTTTTTTGCCCAGTGGAGGTTTGCTATAGTAAGCGCTAAATGCTCTGGAAGGGACATTGTTAATGACATTCCACTTAAACCTTCATGGTTCAACTCAGGACATTCAATTTCTAGTGCTAGGGATTTTAAGTAAAAATTTCATAAGGAAACAGGATACATCTGAAATCAAAGATATAGGTATTCTTGCAGTGACTTCAAAAGAATTCTGGTTCTCCTTTGAGTTAAGAAGGGAACTGGCAAACAAAGCCTAATGCTGAGATGCATTTGCTGACTTTTCATATTCAGATTTTCCATAAAATGATTGGTGCAGAGACACCTAATGAATGATTTGCTTCTCAAAGAAAGCAATTGTTAAGTCCTGAAAATTTTTATTTTGTTTTCTTTCCTTTTTTTTTGAAGGGTAGGTGTGGGGTATTTCAAGACAGAAAACTTTTAAAATACAATTTTTAGACCATTTGATATAATTAGCCAATTTAAAGTCTACTGGCCCTTCTAGAAAAAAAAAAGGACACTCAGGAAAAACATGATTCGTATGGTCACTAGTGCGCTGACCCCACCTCCCACATCATCACTGAACTAGGACAGAAATCTCCTCCTGCAAACAGAGGCGACTTGGATTTGGTGCGGAGGAACAGATATCGTGGGTCCTGGATGGTCTGTTCCATCCTCGTCTCTTCAGGCTCAGCCCCCTACAAGTGGTAATGCTGGAACCTCCAGGCCGGAGGTCAAGTGCTCTGGGGGGCTCAGTCCCCGCTCACCCGGCTGCGTAGCTGCTGAGGAAGGCATAGAACATGGGCTGCTTCAGGCGCTGCTGGTCCTTCCGGCACCAGGCAATCACCGTTCCCTCACTGTTGGCGGTGTACAGATGGTGGCCATCACAGGAAAACGTGAGGCTGCAAAGACAAACCCGTTTGTGTGTTGTTTCACCTTGTTGGTCACATTACCCAAGTCAGAATTCAGCAGTCAGGAGCCCTCCCCTAGGGGTGGAGGGATGGGAACTGAATGACTGGCTGTCTTTTTCTCTCAGGTACATGGGGTGGGTCCCAGGGCCTTGCATGTGCTCTACCCTGAGCTCCAGAGCCAGACCAGGTCATTAGTTCTGACTATAAACTGTAACACAGCCACTCTGCTCACACGGCTGAAGCTCCTGTTAGCTGGCTGACCTAGAATCAAACTGAGGCCCAAGAATTAAGGATTAAGAATTAAGTCTGGCCGGGCACTGGTGGCTCAGGCCTGTAATCCTAGCTACTCAGGAGGCTGAGATCTGAGGATCGCGGTTCAAAGCCAGCCCGGGCAGGAAAGACCGTGAGACTCCTATCTCCAATAAACCACCAGAAAACCGGAAGTGGCGCTGTAGCTCAAGTGGTAGAGTGCTCGCCTTGAGCTGAAGAGCTGAGGGACAGCGCTCAGGCCCAGAGTTCAAGCCCCACGACCGACAAAAAAAAAAAAAAAAAAAAAAGAATTAAGTCTGTTCCTTCTTTGCACATTTTCTTCCTTCTTGTTTATGCTAAACAACAAATACTTGGGCGTGGAAACTTTGAAAAATACAAAAGCAGTTATTTTATCCTTAAAAATTAAATGATAATTAAAAAAAATTTTTATTGTGAAAATACTGTACAGAGGGGTTACAATTACATGGGCAAGATAATGAGTACATTTCTTACCAAGCATTGTAGCCTCCTCCTTTGTTTCCCCTTCCCATCCTTCTCTCCCCCCCTACCAAAGTTGTAAAGTTCGTTTTCGACATAACGACTTGTACATCTCACTGTTGCATGATAGATGATGTTAAGATAGATTCTATTT
Organism: Dipodomys ordii; assembly: GCF_000151885.1. NCBI lineage: Eukaryota > Metazoa > Chordata > Mammalia > Rodentia > Heteromyidae > Dipodomys > Dipodomys ordii. The sequence goes on along the minus strand of NW_012267240.1, from coordinate 220,399 downwards.
CCCTGAAAGAGGAACAGGTAAGACAATCTAATTTTGGTTCCTCAGGCTTTAAATTTAGTTTAATAAAAATAAATTTATTTTTTGGTAGTACTGGGGTTTGAAATTAGGGTCCTAATTACTAGGCAAGGTGCTCTACCACTTGAACCATGTCCTAAGACATTGTTTTGGTTGGTCATGGGGCTTGGACTCTGGGCCTGAGGGCTGTCCCTCAGCTCTTCAGCTCAAGGCTAGTGCTCTACCACTTGAGCTACAGGGCCACTTCTGGTTTTCTAGTGGTTTACTAGAGATAAAGAGTCTTGAGGTCTTTCATGCCTGGGCTGGCTTTGAACCACGATCCTCAGATCTCAGCCTCCTGAGTAGCTAGGATTACAGGCATGAGGCCCTGGTGCCCGACTTCTCAAGACATTTTATTTTAGTTTTTGAGTACGATCTTGTACTTATGTCTGGGCCAGTCTGGATCATGATCTTCCTACTTATGCTGCTTTTGTAGCTGGGACCACATGCAGGTACCCCTAAACCCAGTCTTTTATTTTATGATATGGTGTCTTGCAAACATTTTGCATGGACTAGCTTCAAACCATGATCTTTCTGATCTCTGCCCCCTGAGGGACTGGGATTATAAGTATTCACCATCATACGTGGCTAAATTTATTTTTAATACAGGATAATTTGAACTGCTTTACTTGTAGTTGGGTTTTTAAGGCTGAGCTTATGACCTGAGCCCAGGGTAACAGTCTGCCTGTCTGGTCAAGCAGAGCCTGATGTAGGCAGGCTCAGTACAGACGAGGAGGGAGAAGAGCAGCAACCATCATCCAGAGGTCTCCTGGCACACCACCCTGCCTTTCCAATACATGCTGAGAGGCGGGCTCAGAGCGAAGCTCTAGTACCCAGGTGGGCACCACACCTCTAGCTGCTGGGTCACGGACAACCTGCCCACTGACAAATGTGTTTTCCTGGGATGTCTTCTGTCACACACATCTGAGGTCTGTACACTTTAACATTTCTTAACAACATGATCACAAATTCTATTATGAAGAATGAAACTGGAAGATCTTACCTCACAATAGGCTTATTTGACTTGGGAAATATGATTTCCCTCACAGGTTTCAGGTCCCATGTACTCCACAACCTAGGGGAAAAAACAAACAAAACAAACAACAGTCATTACCCAATTACATAAACTAAAACTTTCTGCACTGAGAACACCTACACACTGTTTGCTTGTTAACTAACCTGGAAGGAAATAAACAACAGCATTATCTCTGAGAGGTTTGCGGGGAAGGGGTGAAGAAAAAGGAACTTTCACTTTGTATACTTTCTGTGTGTGTGATTTTTTTTTATTTGCTGTCCTGTGGCTTCAACTCAGGACCTGGGCATTGTCCCTAAGTCTCTGTACTCAAGGCTAGTGTTCTACTACTTGATCCATAGCACCACTTCCAACTTTTTCTAAGAGTCTCATGTACTTTCTTGCCTGGGCTGGCTTCAATCTGTGATTCTCAGATCTCAGCCTCCTGAGTAGCTAGAATTATAGATATAGTCCCTGGTATTCGGCTGTGTTTTTTTTTTTGGGGGGGCATAATTGGAGTACTTTAGTCTGAACTGACCTCATGCTTAGTATGCTCTACCACTTGAGCTGTGCCTTTATCCCCCTTTTGTTTTAGTTATTTTTCAGACAGGGTCCTTGCCCTTGCCCGAGCTGCACTTGGACCAAGATCCTCCTACCTAAATTTCCTGCATAGCTGGGATTTAGGCATGAACCACTGGGCAGCCTTAATACTATATAGATATAAAAACACATTTATGAAAAGGAGGAGGAAGAAGAGAAAAAGAGGAGGAAAAGGAGGAAAAGGAAGAGGATAAAAGAGGAGGAAAGGAAGAGAAGAAGGAGGAAAAGGAGAAGGAAGAGAAAGAGGAATCCAAACTCCTCTTACCTTACAATTCCATTTTCTAATCCCCCAGCAATTACGTTGATGGATACTCCCTCTGGCTGGTTGGAGAAGGCCACAGAACAAATGATCTCTCTACAGTGGACATGTCCAACAAGGTCCCCGTTCACTGTCCAGAGTCTCAGATCACTGCCCCCGCCAGCTGCAACACCAAGTTCCCCACAGGTCAGCAGATATGGGGGTGCACAGCCCGGGAGCATACCTCAGGGGCTGGATGAAGTTCACAGACAAACCAAAATTGAAGCCTCAAAATCACTGCACTGTGCATCTCACATGGGTAATACACAAACACAAGAGTACCAACCCCCACATGAGTGAGCCCAAAAAGGCAGATTCATAGAGACAGAAGGAGAACACAGGTGAGTAGGGGCCAAGATGGGGAGGAGGATGGAGCTTACAGATGTCATGAGGGTTGATCAAAAGGTGTTTTAAATTGTAGTGATGTCTGTACACCACTGTTAACATAATTAATGAGGCTGAATTGTGTATTTCAAATATGGCCTAAAATGGCAAATTGTATGGTAACTCTATTTGAACACACACACACTCCAGCGTCCCCAGGACTCTGCACTGTAGAGCACTGACCTGGAGATATTGTCTAAACAGTACTTAGCTTTTCACAGCAGCTGCTGTGGCCTTTTCTTTTAAGCTTATGGTCTGCTGAAAGGTTTGTTAAAGATGGAATGCGAGGGGAGTGCTGGTCAGGGAAGGTTGTGAGAGTCACTGAGTGCACATCCAGGGCATACTCGCAGGCTGGGTTGGCACACAGCCATTGCCCAGCCTGGCCCTTTAAAATGGAAAACCCAGGTGGGCCTGCAGCTAATGCAGTGAGCTCTGGACCTGTCTAGCCACACACTCATCCTAGCAGCCAACCTGTACTCTGGACCACCACAAAACCAGGAAACTTCTCACATGCCCAAGACTATGCATAACCAAACTGGATGCTGATATTTAACACCAGATTACTGCTACAAGTCAACAACTTGGGCACCCCCAAATCCTTCCATCCTTACTTAGACACTGACCTGGCCTCAGTCCTCACATGAGGAGGAAGCCATGATGTTATAAAAACAGCAATGTTCAATTACAACATTTCCAGAATTTAGCCAGTATTGCATCTTATTGCTATAAAATACACATCCTATAATAGCCAATGAATTATGATTAGGAGGAATGAGATTTCCAATGCAAATGTTGAGACTTTATGCACATATATATGCTATATATACATATACACAGACATACATGCATGTATCTGCAATTTTTTGCATGTATGTGGAGCTGGGATATGAGCCTAGAACCTCACAATTGCTAGGCAGGTACTCTACCACTTCAGACACTGCCATCCTTTTTGTTTTGAGACAAGGTGTCATTTTATGACCAGGTCTGTGATCTTCCTACTTAAGCATCCTGCACAGTTGAGTTGACAGGCATGTACCACAAGCCCAGCCACTGCTGGAAATAGACTCTCATGAACTCTTTTTTGCTCCAAAAAGCCTCAACTATCAAGCCCTGAATCTCGGCCTCCCAAGTAGCTAAAAAGGTACAGGCTTGAGCCCCCACAGTTGGTTTATTTTTATTGTACAACTATGTGATGGCATCCACTGAAAGGCAAAGATCTTAGCCACTGAAAGGCTAAGTCTAATAACGGTCCTGTCTTCTCAACCTATAAGGAAACAGGAGTCTGGTCTGGGTCGCTAAATATATTTGGCTTCTCTTAAAAAAATAATTTTCTTCCATTCTTAAGAGGATATGGTAAACCATGGGTCTCTGATGTCCATTATGCTGTTGTTAAAAAAGTAATTTCAAAAAATATGGTCTTCATACCAAGTGCTTTTATGACTTTTTATATATGTACCAATAGGCCTTAAAAAAGTTGAGAAGGCTTTTTTTTTTTGTTCAAATTGGGAGAAGTTTTAACCATTACTGTTACTCTCTGCTACTGGGGAACATATTAATACCTACTAGTGAGTTGTAATTACAGCAAAAGTAATTTTGCTTGGAGTTCCCATATGACTAGCTAATCTAGTATCTCCAATGTAAATCACTGCCAGCAGCAGGGAAATAACTGACAAAACTCAGCTCCCTCAGGATCAGTCCCAACTTGCAAATGTTGCCAAACCAAGAAAGTAGAGAACCTCATATAAACCATCACTGTATTACCCCCAGCACCCTCTGGACGTGCCCAGTGAAAGGAGGGAACCTCTGTATAAACCATCACCATACCCTCCATCCCCCCAATAGCCTCTCGATTTGCACAGTGAAAGCTGATGATGGAGAAGCCAAGGAAGAACAACCAGCAAGGTCATCAGTCGTGTGCGTACTGCATGAGGGCTTCTCCCTGACTCCTGCTTGATTCATTTCTTATGGCATGATTGACTGGCTGGGGGCTGAGTGGCAGAAGAAACACACCTGAAATTTGTCATCATGACTTAAGACATTTCTTTTCTTGAATAGAACAATGAATGAATGTGGTATAATAAAAAATAAATACTTGGCCTTAGCCCCCAGTTCCTAGTACTGTGCTTCCAAACACCTTAGAATCTACTGTCTTCCGAATTCTCGGTGGGAGGGGTCTGGGTAGCCTGAGGATTGGAGCAGGCCAATCAGTGAGGCCACCACAAATGAGAAGATGGGGATTTTCAGACCTTGCTCCTGAAGGAGGAAGAGCAGACCGTTGGGTACCAAGCACAATTATGCATGAAACCTCCATAAAACCCCTACAGGACATGGCCAGGAGCTCTTCCAGCTGGAGGGCCAGAGCAGAGCCTGGTGCAGCTCAGCTCCATGGGAAAGAGGCCCCTTCCAGACCTTACTGTCGTGCAAGCTGTCATCTGCCTCCACTTTTCTTTCCTTTATAATGAGCTCTGCCCCTCCAGACCAGAGCAGATCAGAATCCCTGGAGCTGGGTGCCACAGGGCCAAAGAGGACTTGGAGGCAGTTTACCCAATACAGGGGTTAACAGCAGCCTTCTACTCTCCTCAGCCTCTCCCCACACAACCCCCTCCCCTGCTTAGCCTACCAGGTACCTTTCTATTCCACAACTGTGTCTCCAAACCCAACTCATTGAACATGTGTTCTCTAACAAGGAAAGTAATAAAGCTAGTAACTAAAATAAAATAAAATAGGTTAGAAAAAAGGCTCTAAGAAAACTCAGATAATCAGGTAACAACAGTTTGTTTAAATGTGCTCATTTATTAGGGGAAGGCTGAATTATGACATTATGAACTCCTGCCTAAGTTAATACCTGAGTTGGGCAATGTGGCCTTGGGCTTTGTTGTATTTTCACAGGCACACATGCTGCGACTAAAGTGATTAGCCTTGTGAGGGACAGGGGACAGAGACCAGCTTGGCCAGAGGTGGAGAGGCAGAGCTGTGCTGTGGATATGGTCATCTCACCTGAATCACACACAGTAGCGATATCCCCTGACGTTTCACTGGCAGAGACAGCTGTGACAGGACTTTTATGTCCTGCTAGACTCTGAACATAGCACAGCCTGAAAAACAACAGATGTGAACTTTCATATGGTTGTTATACAGAATGACATCCTATACATTTCTACAGCTCTTTTCCTCAGCCTGTATGTCTGTTTTTCACAAGACAACAGGCCTCAGGTACTCTTGCTAAAAGCTGTAAGGTAGTCACACAGTTTGCTGTGTGGTGTCTGGGGTGGAGCTTCCCCTACCTGTTTAGGTCCCATATAATGCAGGTACCATCTCTGCTCACGCTGATCATGACACTGTATGGCTTGCAGACACACAGGCTGGTTATTTCGTCTGTGTGCCCATAGAGATGAACCTGTGCCTCCATTTCTATCTCTGAAGGCTGCAAAGTAGAAATTAAGTGAAGGATGGGATAAAAACAACCATAACACACCCTAGTGTAACATCTCACACAGGAAAAAGCAGAATGACTCGTATATTCTCATTTGTTTTTTTGGGGGGGTCTGGTCGTGGGGCCTGAACTCTGGGCCTGGGCGTTGTCCCTCAGCTCTTCAGCTCAAGGCTAACACACTACCACTTGAGCCATAGCACCACTTCTGGCTGTTTTTTTTTTTCTTTCTGCTTATGTGGTGCCTCATGCATGCAAAGCAAGCACTCTACCACTGAGCCACTTTCCCAGCCCCTCATTTGATCATTTCTTTAGTTAACCTAGTTAATTTTTTTTTTCTCCAATCCCGGTGATTGAACTCAGAGCCTGGGTGCTATCCCCAAGCCTCTCTGTGCTCAAGGGTAGCACTCTACCACTTGACCCACAGCAGCACTTCTGGCTTTTTCTGAGTAGCTTACTGGAGATAAGAGTCTCATGGACTTTCCTGCCAGGTCTGGCTTTGAACTGTGATCATGAGCTCTCAGCCTCCTGAGTAGCTAGGATTACAGGCGTGAGCCACCAGTACCTATCTAGTTCAAACGTTTTTTTTTTTTTTTTGTCGGTCGTGGGGCTTGAACTCTGGACCTGGGCGCTGTCCCTCAGCTCTTCAGCTCAAGGCGAGCGCTCTACCACTTGAGCTACAGCGCCACTTCCGGTTTTCTGGTGGTTTATTGGAGATAGGA
>NW_012267240.1:156487-213849 GCF_000151885.1 Dipodomys ordii | reverse complement strand
GCTCTACCACTTGAGCTACAGCGCCACTTCCGGTTTTCTGGTGGTTTATTGGAGATAGGAGTCTCACGGTCTTTCTTGCCCGGGCTGGCTTTGAACCGCAATCCTCAGATCTCAGCCTCCTGAGTAGCTAGGATTACAGGCGTGAGCCACCAGCGCCCGGCTAGTTCAAACGTTTTTAACAGGCAAAAATGACATGATCCAATTACATCAGCTTACCTGCTTTTCATTTTGGTCTACTGTCCAGTGTTTGTTCAATAATGCATAATTTATAGCTGAATATTGATATGCAAATGATTTTCATTCATATTTTGTACATCCTTCTATAATTATTTCCTACTTTGATACTGTCTTCAAAATTATTTTAATAGATTAACATTCTATAGTTAGTATATCATAATTTGAGTAACTTTCATTGATACAAATAATACCTTTTTCCATTTTTTCAAATTATAGACAAATTATAGACAGTGCCATACATTTTTCATGTATAAAACTTTTGTTCTTCATATTATTTCTTTAGAGTAATTTCACAGTGTTTCACTGGAAGATCAGTAGATTTATAGTTTTTACTTTTGGTGGTACTGACTTTTTTTTTTTTTGGGTTGGTCGTGGGGGCTGAACTCTGGGCCTGGGCACTGTCCCTCTGTTCTTCAGCTCAAGGCTAGGACCCTACCATTTGAGCCACAGTGCCACTTCTGGCTTTTTTCTGCTTATGTGGTGCTGAGGAATCGAACCCAGGGCCTCATGTATGCAAGGCAAGCACTCTATCACTGAGCCAACGTCCCAGCCCCAGGCGATATTGAGTTTGAACTCAGTTTCACACTTGTTAGGCAGACACTCTACCACTTGAGCTATGCCTCCAGTCCTTTTTGCTCTGGCTATTTTTAGGATAGGTCTTGCTTTCTAAGTCTGTCTGGACCACAATCCCAATTTACATTCCCCACTGTAGTTGGGAGAACAGGTAAATATAACAGCATGAGCTGTTGATTGAGATGGTGGGCCTCAAGATTTTTTTTTTTTTTTTGGCCAGGGCCAGCCTGGAACCTCAATCCTCCTAATCTCTGTATTTAGAGTAGACAGGATTATAGGAATGACCACCAATGCCTGGCCAAACTTATGGTTCTTGATGCTGTGTTTTTCCAAGGTGTCACACCAATTGGTGATATTACTATAGTGTTGGCCACTAGGACCGTGTCACTGTCAACAGTCAGGGCTGACTTTAACTGCTATGTAAGGGCTCTGCTGGCACATGGAGGCTGGAGGCCACACAATCCTGACCCTTGTTTTCTTTGTTGGGCTGTTTAGCATCACAAGTGTTCCAGCATTTCCCTTTCAAAGAAATAAAAAAATGTAAAAAGAATAAAGAACTAACTGCTGTTTATTTGGTTAACAAATCTTAACATTGTATATTACAATTTATTTCTAAATAAATAATGCCTTAAATATGAAGCATATAATGTATATATTGTTCTACTTTCTATCTCTTCTCCCTTTTCAGAAGCACTAACTTTTGTATTTATACTCCTCCGTCTATATTACCACAGTAAACAACAGATCACATTGTTCCTCATGTTTATAAACACTACACATCACTGGTATTGGGGCTTTAACTCAGGGCCTTGTGTTCTTACTTGGCTTTTTCACTTATGGCTGATACTCTTCCACTTGAACCACATCAATAGTACTGGCTTTTTGATGTTTAACTGAAGTTAAGTCTTCAGATTTTGTCTATCTCAGTTGGCTTTGAGCCACAGTCCTTAGATCTCAGCCTCTGAGTAACTAGGATTACAGGTGTGAGCCACTGGAACCTGGATTGAGTTGCTGTTTTTTTTTGGGGGGGGCAGGGGACAGGAGGAGACATAGGGATGCTGTTTAAATAGGAACTGTTAATCTCATGATTACCAACTAGTGATGAAAATCCTTACCAATGAGAAGAAAAAGTCTGCTTTCAGGCAAATGTATTTCTGAGGAGAGTTAAGTAATACAAGCCTTCATTAGCCTACCATGACTTCAAAGCCAAAAGAAGCACACGTGCTGTATGTCAATTATACTAGCTATACCCTTGACCTGCTATATTCAAAGGTATTCTGTGCAGAATTACTCCTGCCTAAAAGCTTAATCTTTTTCTTTTTAAACTTGTACCGCATACTGTGTTGGCATACAACTGAAAATGGAAGAAATGGTGAGAACTAAGAACAAGGCTGTTGGAAATGCAAATGGAAACAAAAAGTACAAGATGAAGCCAGTTTTAAAAAGCTATGGTATGAAATGACTCCTGGTGGAAAGGCTTGCAGGAGGAAGGAAAGAGAACAAGGCGGGCTGAGAAGACTAGACATGTGCACAGGCATGAGTATCATGTATGAGCAGGGATGAACATCCATATTAGGCCTTAGGAGAACAAAGAAGACATTCTGGGCATCCAACTTTTTGGCTTAGGTTCCTCAGCATTCTGTGTACCGCAGCCTGCAGGACCTCACCTCTACTTCTCCTGTGCCTCTCATGTTACATTCTACCCAGAAAATGACTTGCTACCCCAGACTGCCAGCCTTGCTCTTATATTCCAGATTGTCATCACAGCTGGGTCTTCTGCGGAAATGCTGTCTCTTCTCTTCTCCACATAAGGAAGTGATCACTGAAACCCAGCTCCCACACCCTTCCCAAATACCTGACATCTTGTTGGCCCCTCTGCCTGGTGGGAACCTGTCACAGAGCTCATGCTGCCCTCCCCCTGACCTGTGGGAACCTGTCACAGAGTTCATGCTGCCAATCCTGCCCTGTGAGAACCTGTCATTGAACTCATGCTCCCCTTCCCCTTCCTCCCACCCTGTGGGAACCTGTCATAGAGCTCATGCTCCCCTCTGCCCCACTGGAACCTGTCATAGAGAGCCCATGCTCCGCCCCTCTGTGGGAACCTGTCATAGAGCTCATGCCCCCATCAGCCTGCCTTCCTTTCTGTCCTTCCCACATCCCTCCTGGACCACTGATGCCCTGCAGGCTCTCCAGACCTCTCTAGAAAGCTGATGGTCACAGCACACCTGCCTTACATCTGCTAATGGCTCCACAGGCTGAGTGAGAGAAACAATATGATGGTCCCATTTACACCCCAGGGAGGCCCTGGCAAAAGAACCATAACAAGGGTTTCAAAGAAGGAACCAGAGAGTCTCTCCATGCCAGGAATAAGGTTTCACTAGTAAAATATAGTTAACAATGTAACTGAGAAAATTCTTAACTGAAAAATAACCCAGAGAAGATTCTAGATTCCAAAGGTGATCATCCCTTTAACTTGCTGCACATCCTCAACTGTAGCATTGACAGTTGATTGATGGAAGGAATTGGTAAGCTGGAAAAAAAGTGTCATGTGTGTTTTGTTTGTTACCAGACTAGAACTAAATCTGAAGAGTCAGACCTGTGACCTTTCCCTTTTGAAGAGCTGGTGTAGAAAAGACTGAAGTGCAAAGGTTTAGGCTAGTTGCATGCACTACGATGATATTGCTCAGGACCCACCGTGCCACTGGTGAACCTGTTTGTATAGGCTGTGATGACACCACACTTGCTCCCGGTGAACAACTGGCAGCTGTCAGGCACCCAGGCACAACTGGTCACCTTAAAAAAAACAAACAAACAAACTGAAGATTAGCATGAGGAGAAAGCATGGGAAATGCTGCTGCTTTTCTGACAGATATTTAAATTATGACAGGGCCAAATTTTTTCAGGAAACCTCTCACTCAAAACAATTAGGATGGTGCCAAATGTAGCCATAGCATTTTCTGTAATGTTAGGGCGGACATTTAAAGTTGTTTCCAGATTAAAAGGTGTTATAATACATAATGTGTGATTTTGTATGCTGATATGCATGTGTCACTTGTTCCATACAACTTTAACAAAACACTCTGAAATTGACTAAAGCTTATTAACTGTGCATTTGTAATGTTCCACACATTTACTTTTTTTTTCTCCAGTCCTAGGGCTGAACTCAGGGCCTGGGCACTGTCCTTGAGCTTTTTTTGCTTAAGGCAGTCTACCACTTGAGCCATAGTGCCACTTCCGGCCTTTTCTGTTTATTGCTACTGAGGAATCAAACCTAGGGCTTCATGCATGTTAAGTAAACACTCTACCACTAAGCCACATTCCCACCCCACATTTACTTCTTTTTTTTTCCCCCACATGTACTTCTTTAAGACAAGGTTTCATTGTGTATTGGTAAGGTTGGCCTGGAAATTGCAATTCTTCTACATTTACCTCCTGAATGCTGGGATCACATGTGTATGTTACCATGTCTGGCTTTTATTTTTTACTTTTAGCATTTTACTATTTTTATGTTGCTGAAGGAAATCAGGGCACATGTCAGAGGTGTTGCTTCTAACAGTCGTAGAGGTAGAGGAGATGAAGAAAGGTGGTGGCTGTCAGCCATGGACCTCGGTACCTCTTCTGCCCTCTGCACCTAGTCATGTCTCAAGTCTCCTGGTTCAGAGGAAGTAGTTGTCCCTTATAGTTTAAAACTGTCTGGTGGGACCAGCAAATGTGTGTCAGTCTCTGTAATGTTAGAAAATGACTGTCTTTGGTCCTTCCTAACTTAGGCACTTCTAAATCTCACTATACCACCAGGGTCCACTATATTACAACTGTAATTTTTTTTTAGTTTCTTTCTTTACTAGTTCTAAAGGTTTATAAGGATTGATACTTCCTAAGCCTTAGTCTTTCAAAGAGAAAATGTACTTTGAAAAATTTGTAGACTAATACTAATTCTGTCTTGCAATTCCCATATGGATGCCTCAAGCTCTTTTGCAACCTAGTTTACATCACAAAATTTTAATGATCATATTTTTACATACCTTGCTATTTTATCATTCTAAGGGTTATTTCATTATAGCTTATTATTCCCAACTATGCTAAAAATAAACAAAATTAAAATAGACTCTCCCAGAAGGATAATGCAATAAGCTAATGGTTTTCCTGCTGCATTGTTCAAAGTGTCACCTTTCAAGGACGCATACCAGAAAGCAGAGGCTCCGTTCTTGGAATCTGCCTTTAGCTGAATATAGCTAATAATTCAGAATTTTTAATTTCCTACTATTAGTAACAAAAGATGTTCCATAATTAATTTTGAGTCAGAACTGTAGACTGATGATGATGATTTGTCCACATAATCTAAATCTTAGAAGGTAGAGTCTTCATATGCTACATTCCTATATGAATATTCTCCAACTATACAGCAAATTAATGAACAGTGTATTTCAATGGACAAATGAACTGTAGTATTCTGACCCAGTCATTTTCCAGAAGTACTCTCTTACACAATTGTTTACCACAAGAATTGGAACTACCCTTTTTGGCTACAAAGACTTATAAGAGCATTCTCTCAGCTTTTATGACATCTGGGTGCCAAATTTTACATGACAGAAATAATTTTGTAATGTTTAGGTTCTTGTATGATATACATGTATATTTGCATGTGTATATATACTTCAGCCTCTAAAAGGAAATTATGCACTTGTCACAATGTGGACAGACCTAGAGGACACTATGCTGACTGAAACTGCCAGGAACAGAAAGACAAACACTGTGTGATCTTGTCCATATGTGGAAGGGAAGTGCATGGAAGCAGAGAAGAGACCAGTGGGTGCTCTGTCATTCAATGAATACAGATAGAAATTTTTTTTTCTTCACCCTTTCACTAGGGAAGTCAAGATGTTTATAAACCCACAGGTACTGATAACATTAGTGAGTTTTACCTGGTGACAAATCTGTTTATGTTCATATGTTATTCAGATATTATGACAAGTAGAATATATATACTTCACCCCCAGCCCATAAATTCATAACATCTCCAAAAAGGAGACTTACTCTATGTTTTTGCATTTTCATTTACTTTTATAAACTCATTTCCAATTGAGTTATACCGCCAGCTTCGGTGTAATTTATGGTTTTCACTTGCATATGTCTGGACACATATTTCTGCCTGTACAAAAATGCTGTGATTAATATAGGCTGGTATGTTTCAGCCTAAGAAAACATCTAATGTTATTATACTGGCAAGACAGAAATGAATGGTGATGACCTACTGTTTAGCCTAGAGAATGAGGCATTGGTCTCCCAACTCTCTCTGCTCTTGCTGCTAACAGCTCTGCAGAGCTGCTCACTCAGCTTACACAGTGCGCATGTGGACGCATACATATGTGCACGCACATGCTGAGCTAGCAGCAGGTGTTACACAGGTCAAGGAAGTCAAAGAATAGTAAGAAAATCTGAGGAGGACAGACAAGAAGGCTGTTTATTCAGTGCAGAGCCTGTGACAGTCATATATCACTGTGTATCTACCTGCATAGCATTTAGAGTTCATAGGTTTCATGGAAACATTTTCACAACCACTTGGGGAGAAAGTAGTATGAGTACTATCATCTCATTTGGAAGAGGAGGAGAGAGATTGATGAGTTACTGCCAGGAAGGACACGCATAGTGAATGCAGCTCATGAGATGGGAAACCCAGAGTCCTGCTACATCACAGGCTGAACATCTGATCTGTTTAGGAAAAGTGAGGTTACAAGAAACACACTACAGTTACTGAAGATGACCTGTGACAGAGCAAGTGGACACGAGGAAGAAAGCAGTGCTAGCGTCAGCACCAGGTACAGTGATTGCCATGAACACTCAGCAAGGACAGGCAGGTTCAGGGATACTGAAGAGTGGTGGTGGGGAGTGTGAGCCATCAGCCAGACTAGCTAGAGTGCTGGTGTGCAGCTGCTGTTCTCACTCCTTTGTGAAGTACAGAAGTAAATCAACATGATTACCTGGTGCTGTTGTGAACCTTGAATGAAATTGATTGGGGGCTCACTTTGCTTACTCTTCAACCTCAAGATGTTATCGGCATACCCCCAGCTCAGGATGGCAGACCACTGGATGTCAGTGCTGTTCATGCTTCTCACACCTCAAGGAAGAGGAAGGAGGTAGAGTTGTTACTGTGCAGAAGTCACAAGACAGCCAAACAATAGCAGGCTAAATGCTGAAGTGTATATACATTAGAATGCACAGCCATCTTCATCCCCAAGATGCTAACAGGTTGCTAAATGTAGAATCAGACCCTTTTCTATCATCACTGTTGTGACTTGGATTTATCCCAGTCACATTTACAAAAATTCCAATGAAGAAAATTTTATCGCTAAATACTATTTAAATAACAATGGAACTGGGATCCACTCACTTAGAATACAAACTCCCCTCAATGTGAACTGCTGAAGACTTGGGCTGCACATTCTAAGACTTCAGACCCTTAAGATCAAGATTGTGCTAGCACACAGCAGGTGCTCAATTAACCAAGTTTCTCAATAGATTTCCCTGCTTTCAGGAAGAGAAATTCCATAATGTAAATGGTATGCAAGAAGCCTGTCTTTCCAGTGTATAGAGGTTTACTGGAGTCCCAGAGTCGACTCAGTGTGTCAGGGTCTGAGCAAGTGTGTTTGGAGGAATTCAGATCACTGCTTCTAAAGAACTGGTCTGCACTGGGCTTAAGGTTATCGAAACCATCTCAGAAGCTGGTGCAGTGTATCCCACATGGACAGACAAACAAAATAATATAGCAACCTTGTATAACAGATCTCAGTATGCCCACTGCGGCCAATGTCCTGCCTCTCACCTGTCTGCTGAGCCTGGCCCTTGCGCTGTCTCTGTGTGGGCTGTGCTGCGAGCCCACACAAGGACCATTGATACCAGCTGAGTAAGGGGTTACAGCTAAATGGATACTCAGAGTTTAGGATGAGCCAGGCCCTGTGCTAAGCATTTCCACATATTTTCTTTGAATTCTCCCAGTAAATTATCATGGGAGGAGTCCTTTTGCCATTCCCACATTATAGACTGCACACTTTGATGACACAGTGAACAGAGCTAAGGGTGACCTTGGGTACTGGGCTGGGATGCCAGAGGCCTCAAATCACACTAATTTCCCGAACACACTTGGATCCTGACAAATCTTCGTCCATTCTGTGGGGGAGATTGTAGCTAGAAGGTAGCTCTCCAGGGCATACTAGGGGCCCAACTGTAGTGGTAGAAATCAAACAGGATGAGCATTATACCCCACACATTTACAACCCACAATGTTGAGTGTCCCATTCTAGGAAGAGAACAAGGTATGCAGAACAAAGGCAAGAAGGCACCCTGGCTGCAGGCTGGCTTCAGGCAAACATGCCAGCCACTGGACTTGACCGTAAGTGCCTTTGGCCACCCCTCTCAGCTAGCACCAGTGCCTGTGAAACTGCCCATTTGGAAGGGGGCAGGGTTAATGCAAGTGGAAAACAGCCCTAGTTCTTAGTGTCTGGTGACCTTCAGAAGTATAAGGTGCTCCCCTACACACAGTGCTCCTGTGCATGGGCCTGTCCAGGGTAGGAGAAGAACAGGATTGCTCTGATACTCTTCAACTGCTTCATTCTTTCTGTCTTGCCCCATGGTGACCATAGTTCACCACCCCTGTCTATGTGGGCATCGGAGCCTCTCAAGTCATTTCTATCAAGCTGACAATGTTTCATCTTGTGAGCATTACCATGGATTCTCATCTCCTCTAACTCCTCCTTTCACTTTAAGTGATGCTGGAGTTAATTCTCACCATTCATAGACTAGGTTCTAATTCCTACTTTACATTAAGTCACCACAAATTTGAGCAGAGATTTTTCCCTAGAAGGGAAAATCTTAGAAGTCAAACAAAGTATCAGCACACATGTAGATCTCATCGACAATACCCAGAATGACTCCCATCATTTTATTGTACCTTGTTCCTTGCTGTAGGTCATCAGAAGACAGAAATTTCGGGACAAACCACAGATCGCTCTGGTGGGCAGTGCCTGGAGAGAACCAAACCTTTCTCCGTGGGGCTGGCTGAAGCAGACCACAGGCATGGCAGCACTTGGGGAGCCTACATACTCACCCCACTTTAAGCCTTTTATCCAGGACAGAGGGCTCTACAACCAAGGGAAGCAAAAAACATGAGGTTGTTGGGAGTTTTTTAAGCCAGTAAATATAGAATTATTCAAATTTTAAATTCTAAACTACGTAGAGGGCAAGAATTATTTTATAAGTTTTGACTTCCCTTTGCTTAGCATGTAGAACAATGCATTCTTTACTTTTGTTTTTGGTCTATCTCTTTTGTTCAAGGCCTGTGCACTACCACTTTGAGCTACAGCTCCACTTCTGTTTTTTTGGTGCTTAACTGGAGATAAGAGTCTCATGGAGACTTTCAGCCCAGGCTGGCTTCAAACTGTGATCCTCAGATGTCAGCTTCCTGGGTAAATAGGATTACAGGTTTGAGCCACTAGCACCTGATGCCATACTTCATTTTTATTCTATAGTTCTGGCCTTGCTTGCCTGGAAGTGCCCAGTTAATAGTTGAGAACTCTTTGAAACTGAAGCAAAGGAAAAAATTTTGCTAAGCACATTTTCTCTTCAGGCTAGCTGAAATAACTAAAGGTGATGATACGGGACTATAACCTGGGAATATGACACCTATTAAGGTACAGGCAGTAGAGAAACGCTCATTAACTATAAACTCTGAAATGCAAGGAGCCAGGACATAGTAGCTTCTCATAGGATGCTGGATACAAATGGCCAAGACTTAGTGAGAGAGCACAGACCCAGAGCATACAACACTCAAGAGTGCAGCCAGAGGTTTCCAAGAACATACAGCTGGATCTGAACCTGTCTTATCTGAGGGAGATGGTATGAGGAAAGGGGTGGGCAAATGGAGGAGGAGGGTGGGTGAATACAGTGATCATACTCAATGTCCATATGTGAAAATGGAACCAGGTAACTTGAGGGGGTTGGATGGGGATGGGAGATAGGGAAGAAGAATGGAAAGGGTGACACTGAGGAAGATGCACTGTACTCATAACTGACATGTGGAATCGAGCATCTTTATACAGTTTTTAAAGATAGTAATAAATAATAAAAGAAGAATGTGGAGCTTGAAGATTGGCAAGATGTGTTTGGGAGGAGTGGAGAGAGGGGCGTTTAAACACCTGCGCACACTGATGAAAATGATTTCCCCACTCCAAGTAAAAACAATTACTGGGAAGACAATCAGGAGAAAAAAGTCTTTTAGAGTAAACAGCCTTTTAGAGTGCCTCCCAGCAACTTTATTCTTTACATTCTCCTTTTGACTGTTTTATACTCTATCATAATCTCTTCTTTGCCAGTGGGTTTTGTTTTAGACATTCAGTTTTAGACATTCAGTTGTTTTACTTTCAACTTCTCACAGGAAATTCCTCATAAATCTAAAAAAATAACATACTAAGCAAATTTCAGCCATTTCCATGGAACGCTAATGATTTTCATTGTAATTATGTCATTTTTGGAGGTTCCTCAAAAGACTCCACATAGAGCTCCCCTATGACCCAGCAATCCCACTTTTGGACATTTACCCAAATGTTTACAAACAAGACCACACTAAAGCTACCAGCACAACTATGTTTATTGCCACATTATTTACTCTAGCTAAGAGATGGAACCAATCCAGATGCCCCTCAGTAGATGAATGGATCAAGAAAATGTGGTATATATACACAATGGAATTCTATGCTTCCATCAGAAAGAATGATATTGCCCCATTTGTTAGGAAATGGAAAGACTTGGAAAAAATTATATTAAGTGAAGTAAGCCAAGCCCAAAGAAACACTGGTCCTATGGTTTCCCTTATTTGCAATATCCAGTATATGGCTGAGTCAAGCAGAAAAAGTCAGATAAGGTGATGCTAGGGAAATGAACCCTAAGATATGTATTCAAATGTTTTTTTTTCTTTCATGTGATTGTTTCTAATGCATTTATAAGATTATTTCTTTGTTGCTTTGTATGTCCCTCCCCCACAGTATAACCGTGCTTTCACTGTATTTGATGTCAGTATAATTTGTGGAGGGGAAGGGGAAAAACAGTCGTTTAAGTAAGGATACAGGTGAACCCATTGCAACAATGAAAAGTACAAGTTGTTATGTCGAAAATGAACTTTACAACTTTGGTGGGGGCGGGGGGATTGGGCGGGGGGGGCAGGGGGAGGATGGGAAGGGATGGGAAGGGGAAGCAAAGGAGGAAGCTACAATGCTTGATAAGAAATGTACTCATTATCTTGCCCATGTAATTGTAACCCCTCTGTACAGTATTTTCACAATAAAAAATAAAAATAAAATACCAGGTGCTATGGCTCATACCTATAACCCTACCTACCCAGAAGATAGAATTTGGGAGGACTGGAGTTTGAGGCTAGCCCAGACAAAAGCCTGGGTGTCTGACAAATGCCTGTCATCCCAGCTATGTGGGAGGCTGTAGGTAGGAGGATTACTGCTGAGGCTAGTCTAGACAGAAATGTAAGACCTTATCTGAAATACAACTTTTTAGCTGCTCTTTAGCAAATATGAGCTGGGTATGTGGCTCAAGAGGTAAAGCATCTGCCTGACAAATATGAGACCCTAAGTTCAAAACTTACTTTAAAAAAAAAGTACATATCCCTTGGGGCTCTATTTCTGCCACCATACCATTAATTAGGGGAATACAGAATACACAGTTTGGGTGGAGTGAAGCACAGAGTAGTGAAGCAGTGGACGTGTATGGGAAGGCTTGCTTGAGTTTCCAATTTACAGGAAAAATTATACCAACTCTTGTTTTTACAAGCAGTATTTTCTATAATTACAAGAAGCTTGCGAAGTTCTTCTTTAAGTGTAAACCAAACCATTGCTCTCACTGGCCAGTGCTTCTGGCTGTAGATGAGGGGCAGGAACAGGCCATGCAGTGTACACAGGCACACCACACCCTCACTGTGCTGTCCTGACAGCTTCTCTCCTCTTGCTTACATAATCCTCTTAATTATGTGGCCATCTTGGGGGAAGGGAGACTATTGCCTGGCACATCAATTCTTATTTCCTCAGAGCTCCTCAGGCTCTCTTGATGTCACCAACTACAGCTACAGTACAGAAGAGAGAATGAGCAAGAGGGTATTTTCATGTTTTCACACACAGGACATTGCTCTAGCTCCTGTACATCGTACATTAGCTGGCACAAATCTCTAGAGCAGAGCTTGTCATTCCATTTCTGCATCCACAGAATCTGGGCAAGGGCCTGGCACTAAAGATACCAATCAGGCTTTGCTAAATTCTACAGAAACCAAACTGACATACCGGATAGGTAATTTCTTTGACCTGTTCCCGGGTCTCCCTGAATGCAAACTGAACCAACAGTCCCACGGCAGCTGGGAGCTCTCCTTCAATGTTGAGCTTGCCTCCAGGTCTACTGGCATGGGCTGTGTGGAACAGTTGGCGAGGGGTCTGCCCATAGGTTTTTATCATGGTTTCTAGTGCTCGTCTCTGAACTGGATCTTCCACTGCAGAAACATCCATTCCAAAATAGGTCTGTAGATGAAAAGAGTAAAAGAACATGAATGAGGTTTAGCTACAAATATAAAGCAAGACTCCACCATAATGCCAAACAGCAAGTTGCTGTACTTCAGGTAATGCTCTAGTTGTCTCTATTTCAAACACAACTGATTAGATACAAACTGATCAGATTAACTATCATGGATAACCTCATAAAGAGTGAACAATATTTCTGAGTATGTAAACAAAAACAATGCATACTTCCTGGTGCTAAATTCAAGTGTGTTTATGAAACTTCTTTTGGGCCCATGATCATCTACTTTATGAATATACATATTTAGGTACAGAAAAGTTAAGTTTCTACAAAAGGCTAATCTATCCAACAAAATAAAAAATACACGTGAAAGTCTAATAACTGCGATCCTCAGATCTCAGCCTCCTGAGCAGCTAGGATTATAGGTGCGAGCTACCAGTGCCTGACTTAACTTTGGCATCTTAGAAGAAACATCCTAATAGCCAATTTTAAAGCTTCTGACACCCGTGCAGATTACTTTAAGATTTACTTACAGCAGGATGGAAAACATTGATGGCTTGAACAGAAGCCTTCCCCTTTTGCTTGTACCCAAATACCAAGTCAATCCAGTGGCAGATATTCTGGGACACATGGTCAGACTCGAGAGCCTGCCGGTGGATGAGGATAAAGAGACGAGGATCATTCCGTGCCCACGGAGGAAGGTTGACGTGATTAACCCGCTCACCATTCTGACGCACACCAAAATCAAATCCTAAGGGAGAAGATGAAACCGTGGATGTTTAGCTCCCAGAGCACACTTCATCTAGTCTACTGAGCAGGACTTATGGGTCTTGGAAACAGGGGATTGTATAATACAACCAGGAAGGCAGCAGTAAGGGGCTGGCCTGTCCAGCAGGACTAATCAGCTCCCCTCCTCATTTCCCTACAGGTGGGCTGCATGGACAGATGGCATCCTATGGAAATCTGAGATCTTTCAGTTGTACCCTTCTACCACTTATAAAAGGTTAATCTACCCAACAACATAAAAAAGTACACATGAAAGTATAACAACCATGATCCTCAGATCAAAAGGCAGAAAACCACAGCCCATGGCGCCAAGGTTCCTCTCTTTGATCTTCAGATACACCGAGTTTAGCTATCTATTCAACTGTAAATGAGACCAAAATGAAACCAAGGCTTTATACAGCCATTTCCGGATTTCGGACATTACATTTCAGTAAATTTAACAACCTTTATATTGAGAAAAACTTGTTTTACAAAGTTACTACCAAGTACACACACTCCTAGAATGAACTGTTATAGTCTATCAAGTTTATGGCAAGTGTATCAGTCTGTTCTAACTTCCTTTCTGCTGACATATTCCTAAACCAATAAAATAATACCAACACATCCAATAAAAAGGTTCTTCTACAATGTCAGTGAGTTTGCATCTAACTATATTATTAGTCTGCTAGTGTAAAAAAGACCTTAGTAGTACTTATCTTTATACTTTGAACGTGGATGCAGTGGTATACCTCTGCAATCTCAGCATTCAGGAGGCTGAGACAAAATGCGCACATGAATGAAGTTAAGAAGACAATACAAAGGCACCTTACAGGGTTAGCTGGTCTTCTAGTAAGGTGCAGAAAGGCTGGCCAACATCACAGATCAATGGTGTCATAGAAGGTGAACTGTATTCACCAGTCTCCTGTGGTTACCATGCCATTCTGCTTAGAATGTTTTATTCCTATCTCTGATTTCTTCATACATTCACCTAGCTTTTCAGTAATCTACATTTTTGCTTTTAACAAATTCATGACTCTTATGAATATAACTTTTTTTTTTGGTTGCTTGTGGGGCTTGAACTCTGGGCTTGGGCGCTGTCCCTCAGCTCTTCAGCTCAAGGCGAGCACTCTACCATTTGAGCTACAGTGCCACTGAATATAACTTCTATAATCAGAAGAATAATTTGTATAATAAAACTGAAGTATATGCTTACAAATAATTTTAACAGTTGAATAAACTAATTGTCCTATAAAAATAGAATTGCCCTATGAAACACTAAAAATCCTCAAGCTTGCTTTGAAATAAAATAATATACTTAGAGGAATGAATTTCTCTTATTTGGGTACTCAGGAATTAGGACTGAGAAATGGAAAAGTACCCTATCATCCCAAGCTCTTAGAAATTATAATTTAGAAATGATACGATGGCTTACCTTCTCGGTTAACTAAGAACTCAGGAAGATAGAAAAACTCTGGAATAAGTTCTTTCACATCAGTCATGGATTCAAAAGATGAGAGGCGCCAAGTCGTATTGGTAGAATGAAAAGTTCTGTCTGGAATGTCAAAACTTTGATCTACAAATACAAATAACACAATTAAGATAAAAGATTTAGTTCCATTTCAAGCCTGCCATAGCATTTGCTACTCAAAATAATTTAAGATACTAATAGAGACATGACTCAAGTAGAGGTGGGCCTGAGTCTCAAGGTGCAAGTCCTGAGTTCAAATCTCAGTACGGGCAGATAGAAGGACAGAAAGGAGGACAGAGGGAGCGAGTCAGCCAGGTGCTGGAGGCTCGCTCCTCTAACTCTAGCTACTTGGGAAGCTTTGAGCAGGAGAACTTCAATTTAAGGCCAGGTCAGGTAGAAAAGTTTTATGCCAAACTTTGGGGTATTATCCATACCCAGTATGTAAGACCTTCTTTATTAAATGAATACCTAATAACTTTAAATTTGACTGGGTATAATGGCTCATACCTGTTATCCTAACTACTCTAATACTGGCGAATCTAGGCTAATCTGGGCAAAATGTTAGCAAGACTATCTCAATCAGTACATAAAGAATGTGGAAGTGCATGTAATCCCAGCTATGTGGGAGGATCCTGATCTGAGGCCTGCCCCAAGCAAGTAACAGGAGATGTTATCTAAAAAATAAAGCAAAAGATGGCTGGAGATTTAGCTCAAGTGGTAGAGCTCATGACTAGCAACCACAGGA
This sequence comes from Dipodomys ordii, assembly GCF_000151885.1. Classification (NCBI taxonomy): domain Eukaryota; kingdom Metazoa; phylum Chordata; class Mammalia; order Rodentia; family Heteromyidae; genus Dipodomys; species Dipodomys ordii. The sequence continues at coordinate 198,499 of NW_012267240.1, read as the reverse complement.
TCCTAAGTTCAAATCCTGGTACCTCCAGAAGAAAAAATAATAGGTAAACAGGTTTCTGCTTTTGCTTTTTTTTAATGGATAATGGGATGTAAGTATGATAAAGTACACTATGTGTACACATGACAGTAACATAATGAAAACTACTGAAACCTATTTTAAAAAAGGGGGGAGAGGACAAATGGGATTGAGAAAAAGTAATATAGACAGGGTAAAGTTTGTCATAGTACACTATACCATATGGATGTAAAGATCACAATAAAACTTTGTACAATTCATAATGTATGCTAATAAATTAAACAATAATCTCTTCCTTTCCAGGAAGCAAAATTATTCCTTCACTTCTAATTGCTAAGACAATTTGTTCTCCATTTTCTTGGTTTTAAGGTAGGCAGTTTGGTTTTTTAGATGCTCTAACTCTGAGCTAAAGCACTAAATAAAGTTTCCTATGAGGCTGGGAATGTGGCTTTGTGGTAGAGTGCCTGGCATACGTGAAGCTCTGGGTTCCATTCCTCAGTTCCACATAAACAGAAAAAGCTGGAAGTGATGGCTATGGCTCAAGTGGTAGGGTACTAGCCATGAGCAAATGAAGCTCAGGGACAGTGCCCAAGCCCTGAAGTCAAGACCCAAGACTGACAAAAAAAAAGTTTCCTATGAACAAAATCAAAACTAAGCACACTCTTGTTCATTAACTACTAATAATCAATAACTAGCTTTGGCTTGTTATTTTCTTTTCTTAGTTTAAATTTTTTTTTGTTATTTTAAAGGCTATGTACAGAGGGGTTATAGCTATATAAGTCAAGTAATGAGTTTTGGGGTTTTTTTTGGCCAGTCCTGGGGCTTGAACTCAAGGCCTGAATGCTATCCTTGACCTTTTTTGCTCAAGGTTAGCACTTTACCACCTGAACCACAGCTCCACTTCTGGCCTTTTGGGTAGCTAGCTGAAGATAAGAGTCTGATGGGTTTATTTGCCTGGGCTGGCTATGAAATGTGATCTTCAGATTTCAGCCTCCTGAGTAACTAGAATTATAGGTATGAGCCACTGGCCCCACGCACAAATCAGGTAATGAGTACATTTCTTTCTGGACAGTGTCACCCCTTCTCTTGCTCTCTCCCAGTTGTTTTAATTTTTGAATTTGCATACATTAGAAATATATGGGCTTCCACTTTCCCTGCCTTGTTTTGGCCAGCAATGATGTGATATACTGCTACAGGCAGGCCAGCAAGAAGAAAAGTCCAGCAGTGAATGAGCTTCTTAGGACTATACCAATCGTCTACAACATCTCTGGCATCACTCAGCCATGAACCTGCCTTTCATATAGAGCATAACAAACTAGCAGCATTAGCAAAGGAAGAGTTCCAAAAGGATGCTGTCTAATTTTTTATCCACACCTCAGGGCTCTATCAAGTAGCTTTCTATACTAGTTTCATCACTTTGTCATGTAGTTTGCTATGTTAGATAGCACTGCCTGCCCACTAAACAAACTCTGGGAAAAATTAAGATTTACAAAGGTTTACTTTCTCCCAGAAGGTGAGCGGGGACATTGTGTCAGGCAATGGTGGGGTCACAGCATCTACAGTGGACTAGCGAACTGTGGAACAAGAGAAGCACACATGGATTCTGATCAAATTTTAAGATGCTCTGGCCTATGCCAACTTGGAGTGAAGTGAGGATGTGCCACTGGCATCAGAGGCCAGGGATGCAACTAAAAATGTTATGCACAGTGCAGCCCCCTCAACAAAGAAAGTATGTAGCTCAAAGCAACTACAGTGGCAATTGTGGAAACCCCTGAATTATACCATAAATCAAGATATAAACTCAAGCCAGCATGGTGGCTCATGCCTACAACCCTACCTACTTGGGAGGCAGAGATCAAGATTTGTGATTAAAGGTCAGGCCAGACATAAAAGTTTGTGAAATCAATCTCAATCAATGGCTGGGTGGCTGGTGCAAACTTATGTCTATCCAAGCTTTGGGGAAAGCACAATGGTTGGACACAATAATCTGTCATCGGGGCTGGGAAGGTGGCTCAGTGGTAGAGTGCTTGCCTTGCATGCATGAGGCCCTGGGTTAGATTCCTCAGCATCACAGAAGCAAAAAGAAAAAAGCCGGAAGTGGCTCTGTGGCTCTTGAGCCCTGGGCACCCAGGCCCAGAGTTCAGGCCCCATGATTGGATCCCCCGCCAAAAAAAAAAATCTGTCATCATGGTGACAAAGGGCAGCCCCAATAGAAGGATCAGAGTCCAGCCAGCCTGGACACAAAGTAAGATCCTATCTTGAAAATAAGAAACATATAGGAGAGTCTGTGAGACCCTTACTTCTAATTAAGCTCAAGAAGTGGAGCTGTGGCTCCAAGTGGCAGTGCTAGCCTTGAGCAAAAAAGCTCAAAAACAGCACGCAGGCCCTGAGTTCAGCTCTCAGGATTGGCAAAAGAATAAATAAATAAAAAATAAAAAAATCATGCTTATCCAGCATGAGACCCTGAATTCTCAGTATCAATAAAAATTAATTCAAAAGCCAATAGAAATCATTTCAAGCTAATGTATGAAAATGAGTAAGAGTTAGGGTGGTATCAGGGTTTTAAAAACTTGTGCAAGTTGGGCACTGGTGGCTCATGCTTATACTCCTAGCTACTCAGGAGGCTGAGATCTGAGGATTATGATTCAACGCCAGCCTGGGCAGGAAAGTCCATGAGATTCTTATCTCCAATGAACCACCTTCTGGTGGTTCTGGAAGTAGTGCTGTGACTCAAAGTGGTAGAGCACTAATCTGGAACAAAAGGGCTCAGAACAGTGCCCAAGTCGAGTTTGAGACCTGTGACAGACAACACACACACACACACACACACACACACACACACACACACACACCACAACACAATACACAACATAACCAAAACACAACCTTAAGCAAAAATATACCATGAAGAAAATCTAATACTATATACAAATATATTTATAATAGTCATGAGTGAAGATTGAGATTTTAGATGAGTGGAAAATTTATACATTAATAAAAACAGTCTTCTGGGTGGAAATGTATAGCCCTTACTTAATCTGCAAAAGACCCTGATTTGATGCTCAGCACCACAAAAATAGCAACAACAAAACAACAGTTCTAGGTGGAGGAGGTGGCAGTTCTGTTACACACTGCAGTGGCCCATCCATAGCTATGAGATAGCTATGACAGGAGACCGTGCTTATAGGAGACTCCCAAGCTGATGTTGAACTACCAAGAATGAGGGAGAAAACATCTATACAGCCATCATGAGGGACATCTGCTTTGTGTTTATACAGGGGCAGCCCATTACATAGAAAAAGCAGGGAGAATACAAATTTCTTCCTCCAACAGGTTGTTGAAGAGTGAAAAATGTCAGAAAGTCCAAGACAAACTGAATGGGTAGATTCCCTGAAGAACTCTAAGGGTCATGAGGTACAAGTGCAGAGCTACTAGCTCAGTTCTCATTAGAGGGTGACAGAGTGTGTCCTCTTAGCATGACAGTCTGCAGTTCCCTCCTAAGTCACCTTCAGCCTGGGCTGCCACTCCAAACACCCAGGTGGAAGATCTCCAAGCAGGCAGGTGACAGAGCGGGTGCTGGCATGGCTCTCCAGCTATCTATGCTGTAAGAAACAACTGTGTTCCCTCTGCCACAGCAACCTCCAGCAGATAACTGCTATACAAACCAAGTACTCAGGCTCCAAAATCACGTATTAGATCTAAAATAATTATGTTAGGCTAAAAAGACTTTAAAACTGAGTTGAATATATTTTGAAGGGTGAAATTTGTGGTTTGTGAATTATATTTTAACTTTTTAAATAAAAATTGCATTTTTATAAACTTAGACATGTTTAATTTGAAGCTACCATCTCCAGTTATTTTGAGGAGAATTTTACTGATGGGAGAATTCTTTTTCCTAGAATTTGGTTACTTTCAGGTAGCTTTCCAGAAGCCGACCCAGGCTTCTGGTGACTTGGGGCAGTTCTGAAAAGCTTGTCACATACCTTGATAGGCTAGAAACATCTTGGTGAAGGGAGGCATCCTGACCAGGAAGTGGAGCACGGTGCCACTGTTGGAGTAGTGGGAGCCGTAGTGATAGGGCTGCACAGGTGGCATGGGATCGTCTTCCCGCACTCCTTTGCGGTACTCTTCCTCCAAGTACTGAGGACACAGAGCCGGCAGTTCATGAGGGGGTGTACTAGGCAGAGCTGGGAACGCTTTGCTGGTTTTCTTGTCCATACTCCTCTGTCACTATTCTCTTTAGCTTGTTCTCCTTCTCTACAGTACACAGACCCTGGCCATCCTGAGTGTCCAATCTTCCTGGAGCCTGCTAAGGCCTGGCCACGTGAGAGCCACCTGCGTTCTGTACCTCCTCACTCACCTCCCATAGGTAACCAGCCCCCACTCTGTGTCCTCACTCCCGCACTCCACTCACAAGTAGGGTTACTAGTGCGTATGCTGATCAAGCACTCAAAAATGAGAGCTGAGCTGGGTGGTGGTGGCTCATGTCTGAGATCTGAGGATCACAGTTCGAAGCCAGCCCAAGCAGGAAAGTCCATGAAACTCTTATCTCCAAGAAACCACTAGAAAAACGAAGTGGCAGAGTATTAGCCTTGAGCAAAAAAGCTCAGGGACAATGCTCAGGCCCTGAGTTCAAGCCCTACAACCGACCAAAAAAAAACAACCCTAAAAAATACTAACAACAACCAAAAACCCCCAAACAACCCCCCCATCAAAAAAAAACAAGAGCTGCTCCTGCTACTGGAGCTTCATGATACAGTAGACTTTTTCAGAGAAATGCATCTCTAGAGGAGGAAGGCACAGATATCACATGCTAGGAGTACTAATAGAACACCTGAAGGCTGTTTTACAGGGCTGTTGCACAATAAAAAAGAATATAATCATCTTTTTTCCTACTCCTCCCATCATAAAGCTGAGTTAAGTATCTGCACACTACTCATACCCGTGGCTTGCTGGCTCTGGTAACAGGTGGAGTGAATGCTGGAGACTGAACCCAGGACCCTTTGCTTGCCTGGCTTGCTAGCCTTGCTGGCTCTACCATAGCCACACTGCTGGCCCAGGGAAAATGCATTAGTAAGAGGTACTTCCTGACTCTCCAAACTGTCCCAGTTCCAAATGTAGACCAATCAGTGAAAGTGACATAAATAATGTGGTGAATATGAGGAAATTGCTTCTTCTGCTTCCTTCTTGATACTCTGTGAAGAGTGTAAGATGTGGCAAGCAACTTTTTTCAATTTCCCAGAACCTTCAATAAGATTATATGATATTTATAAATAAACAAGTAGATTTGCTTCTACTTAAACATATAGTCTCATTTCTATTTAGTAAGTTTCAGATCTGATAAATTTCTTTAAAAAAGTGTAATTTTTTGGATGTAACTAGCAAGGGTATGATACAAATAAATATGTCAATATTTAATATATAATAGCATAACGGTATATGAATTGATTTTATTTTTATATTTACTAAATTAATTAGCAGGTCTATTAATATTATATAAAAAGTTCTTTTAGATATGAATAGCATGTCTCTGAAAATATTTGTGATTTTCAAAGAAATATATTATGCTTGAAGAAACAATGGACTGTAACCTTTTAATTTATGCTAAAACATTTTCTTTTTCTTAATTTTTGAAGGTGTTTTCAGAAAATTAAGACAAAGTATTCTTAATTTTAAATTCTAGTTGTGCAAGTAGAAGTGAAAAACGGGAAAATCAACACTATCAATTTAAAATTAGGTGAAGCTTAAGTCTGTTAAACTTATCTCCATCTTTCATTTATCCAAGAGCCAGTAAAAGCTAAAGCTACCTTGTATGTGTCCACATAACGATCTTCTTTTTCTTTATACTGCACAGCTATCGGCTTAGAGAGATTTCTGCAAAGGAAGGGATGGTAGAAAGAACATGAAACAATTTGACACTGTCTGAATTAAGTTGCCTATGTCTACATCTTTAAAAAAAAAGAGAGATAAAATGATCAACAAGAGGCTCAGTCCTCAGTGTACTGCTTATACATGTTGCAAAGTCACAATTAAAAATTAAATTTCGCTGGGCATCAGTGGCTCACACCTGTAATCTTAGCTACTCAGGAGGCTGAGATCTGAGGATCACGGTTCAAAGACAGCCCAGCAGGAAGTCTGTGAGACTCTTATCTCCAATAAACCACCAGAAAACTGGAAGTGGAGCTATGGCTTAAGTGGTAAAGCACTAGCCTTGAGCTAGCCAGAGCCTAGGCTCAGAGTTAAAGCCTCATGACCGACAAAATAAAAATAAATAAATAAATAAATAAATAATTATAGCTCATTGTTCAGGAGGTTTGAAGCCAGCCTGGACAGGAATGTCCACAAGACTCTTACTTTTAATTAATCACACAGAAAGCTAGAAGTGGCACTGTGGCTCAAGTGGTAGAGCACTAGCCTTGAGCAAAAGGGAGCTTAGAGACAGCGCCCCAGCCCAGAGTTCAAGCCCAAGACCAGGAAAAAAACAAAATCAGAAAACCTATACGTCATAAACTACTATGGTGGAATTTTCCACAGAGCTATGCTAGCATTAGGAACTCCTGACTCAGACATAACCTACAAAGGACTGCTCCCTCTACCTGGGCATTCTCCTCCAATCAACTGACACTGATCCAGTCCCTGAGCTGTTATCTCCCATTTCCCAGACTCAATGATGGGAAGCCTGGTTTGGACAGAAATTATGATCATGCTGAGAGGTTGGGAAGTTCCCAGTCTATCAATAAAAACTGCAGAACCAACACATGCTAAACATAGCAAATTGTGATTTTGGAGTGAGTATATAGTCTGCTATCTAAGTAGGTGCTGAGTGACAAAGATGTGCCCAGTGTAAGTGTAAACACCACACATCAGGTCATGTGGCATTCCTGTGCACTGTTTGAGAGGAGAAAAGCCTCTGATGGAGTATGTGTGGGGAGTGGGGAGCATCTGGGGCTGAGGGATCAGCTGCCTGGCACACCTGGAGTTTCAGCAGATAGCATTATAATTAGAACAACAGCAAGATTTGCCCAAGGTTTAGTTAGTCAAACAGTTCTGCATGTCCAGAATTACACTTATTGTTTTTGTTAACTTATTATTTTCTAGAGACATCAACATAGTGACATTGAGCACAATTTTTGTTGTTGGGACTTTCTGAATTCTAAAATTTTTGTCAATAGATAGGAAGAAATCATGGTAAGATCTTTGCATGTAATTTTTCATAAATGCTGTAGATAAATCTTTTGGATACAATTGTATTAATGCTCTGTCTGAAAAATAAAAAAAATTACAGGAGAACAAGCAGAATAAACCCCAAAGCAGTCACAGCAGTAGAATCCATAGGTAAAACATTTTAGTAGAATGTAAGTAGATCCTTTGCTTGAGTATGTTTCTATGCATATAACATACTTCTACAATAATCTTTGTGCACCAGTCACTAAGACAAGCAATGACTAGACAAGACAGGTTCCTGCCACCATGAAACTTACTGTGAGATGGAGCCTTTCTGGTAGAGCACATGAACTTCACATTTCCCACAGGAAAAAAAAAAGTTCCTAGAAGCTAAACTGCTAAAGCAGAGTATGCACATTTTGAGAGTTCTTTGAATACACTGTCAGATTGCCTTCCAAAAAGACCATATCTATTTATATCAGCAATGTGTAAAGTGTTTAAATGTCTAACAGTGTATAAAATGTCTAAAGGAGAAACAACATGCCACTTGCTCTTTTTTAAATCAAAAAGTGCATTAAATAGGATATGATTTCTTTGCTAGGCCATTTTTGACCGTTAAAATTATTAAAACACTAACATATATAACAACTGGAATATTTGGAGTTAATTTTTTAACTGAGAATTTTTTTCAACTAAATGAGCAAAATACAGTTCATTTAGAAAAGATAGAATATTGATTTTTCCTTGAATTCTCAAATTTCAAAATAAGTAATTGGTGCTCTGTTTACTTCCCACGAGAAATAGGAGGTTTGTTTTGCCGTGCGTGCGTGCGTGCGTGCGTGCGTGCGTGCGTGCGTGCGTGCGTGTGTGTGTGTGTGTGTGTGTGTGTGTATTTGGTCTTTCAAAATGCCATATGGGTTTCAGCATTCCTAATCAGAAAATCTGAAATCCAAAAAACTCCAAAATTTGTAACTTCTTACGAAGAACATTCAAAGCTTCAAAATTTAAAATTGTGGAGTATTTCAGATCTCGGTTTTAGATTAAGGATGCTCAACTGGTAAAGCCTCAGAATACTGCAAAATCTGAACTCCCAAATCTAAGCCACTCTGGTCCCCAGTATTCAGATAAGGGTCCCCTTAACCTATGCAATTATGAGCTAGTGCACCTTTGCACTTCAATGCACTTCAACTGCTTGCAGTCATTTTTCTCTTCTATTCTGATTGCTCTGTATTAGGCAGTGAGAAGCATTTAAATGTCTTTTGTGTCATTTTTCATCCTTTTTTCCCTTTTAACTCAGGCTGGGATCTAGGAGTGAGATACTCCTACCTTTGTCTCAAAAGTAACTGAGATTATGTGTCACCAAGCCTGGCTTCTGTGTCTTTTTGAGAAAATGTTCATTTCTCCCCCCCCCCCCAACACACACCCTCCGTTCTTCCCTCTTCCTCCCTCCCTCTTTCTCTTTCTTGTATTAGTCAGGGCCCAGGCACTATCACTGAGTTCTTCTGCTCAAAGCTAGAGCTCTACCACTTTGAGCCACAGTGCTATGTCAAGTTTCCTGTAGATAAAAGTCTCACAGACTTTCCTGACAGGGCTGGCTGAGATCTGAGGATCTCAGCCTCCTGAGTAGCTAGGATTACAGGCATAAGCCACCAGTGCCCAGCAATTCCTTTGCTCTCTGACAAAAGATATATCCTAGGCTCAGATTGTATACTTTCTTCCAGTAAATTTAGGATATATGAGAAAATAAGAAATCACTATTTGTTGGCCCTATTGAAATGGTATTTTTTTAATTTTATTTTATTTTATTTGTGAACATACTGTGAAATGGTATTTTTAAGCAATAATCAACAACTGATAAGACATGAGACATGAGTCACTGGGACCCTGAACCTACAGCTCATCACAAGCACTACCAGAAAGGAAAATCACAGGCTTCTAGTATCAACCTAGACATCACTATCTTCAGTGGCTGCTTGCCAAAATACAGGGGTGAACTTGAGCAAGCCTCAAGAATGAATTCTCAGTCTCTAGAAAATAGATGCTAGAGAAGCAAACTAAATCATGGATGCCACAGAAAGAAATCAGCAACCACAGAATGTGAAGTGCACAAAATAAATAACTTTTTTTGTTTTGAACAAGTCAATGTCAGAAGAAAATAAAGAAAAAAACTTATATGCAAACAATTAAAAGGATATATACATATACACACGTATATACATATACACACATATAAAATAAAAAACAACAGTGGGCCTGTTGCCAACTAATCACAAAAAGAGCATCTTTAGGATAACCAGGAGACATGTGAAAATGGACTGGCTAGTTGATGGAACTGTTATTAATTTTCTTACATATAATAATAGCACTGCAGCTATCTAAGAGAATGTCTAAAATCAGAAAGAGAGATGACATCAGTTTGGTAAGAGTTTTGTTATTCTTAATTACTGAGTTGAGCTGATTAGGTAAATGATTAAACAGTCACTTTATTTTTATGCATGCTATGAAGAATTTTATGATATTTTGTGGAAAACCTCAATGACATCAATACAGCATATGGTGACTCTGAAAGATGGTAATGCTCTTACTCACCTGTAGATTGATGGGTCATTGAGATCAAGGGTCTCATTAACATAGTCAGAGAGTATAAATGGGAACACCGGATACTGCATGAGATCATTGAAGGATCGACCAGCATGTTTGTTTAGGTGAGTCAAATATTCAAAATTGGTAATTTGTCCAGCATACCACAGATTTGTTAAAGCAGTGATGTTACCATATTCCAGAAGATTTGGGAGGTTATTTGTGAGTATATTGTGATAAACATCATCACGGACCTAACAGGGAAGAGGAAGAAAAGACTCAGATATTTTAAGCTCACAGACACTTTTCTCCAGAGTAAATCAGGTTACTACTGATATCAAATTTTGAAGGAAAAAAAATTTTGTGTTAGTCCTGGGGCTTGAACTCAGATCTTAAGCACTGTACCTGAGCTTTTTTGCTCAAGGCTATTGCTCTACTACTTGAGCCATAGCTCCACTTCTGGCTTTTTTTGTTTGTTGGTTTTGGTGGTTAATTGGAGGCAAGAACCTATCAGGCTGGCTTTGAACTATGATCCTCAGACTTTAGCCTCCTAAGTAGGAGGAGTAATGATGTGAGCTAAACAGGGTACAGGTGCAGAACGTCTTCCTCCAGACATAGGCTCTCAGTTATTATACCTTGCTGCTGGGAAAATATTCTAAGATCACTTGGTAGTAACTTCTAAGTTGTTATTTATAACTTTTTTTTTCAGTTGTGGGGCTTGAACTCAGGGCCTGGGGCTAGTGCCCTACCACTTTTTTTTTTTTTTTTTTTACTGTCCTACCACTTTTGAGCCACAGTTCCACTTCCAGTTTTCTGCTGGTTAGTTGGAGGTATGAGACTCATGGACTTTCCTGCCCAGGCTGGCTTTGAATCATGATCAATTGATCCTGACCTCCTGCATAGCTAGGATTACAGATGAGAGCCACAATGGCTAGGCTTTGTTGTTCATAACTTCTGAGTTATGCACAAAAGTCACTTCTATACAGATAAAAAAATCAATGAAAACTGTAACCCCGCTGTACATCACCTTTATAATAACAAATTTTTAAAAATACAATTAAAATGTTAAAAAAATCAAAGAAGAAAGTGTATTTTTTTCTAGACAAGTACAGTGTAGTATAGTAGACAGAGTGTGAGAGAACTGGGTGAGTCTAGATACCCTCAGGGTTTATGGCATGGACATTAGAAAGATGAAATTTCTGCCTACAGAGATAGGAAAAAATTAAAGGAAATTTTAGAGGAAGATTCAGTTCATTTAAGTTTGGTGTATACTAAGTTTGAGATTCTAGTTGGTGACTTCCAAAAAGATGCCAGTACAAGTCATTTTATGACTCCCAATATGTAAGAGCAGAGCCAGGTATGGGAGGTAGAGATCAGGGGATTATTGTTCAACAGCAATCCAGGCATATGCAAGATTCTGAAATTCCATCTCAATCAATGGCTAGGCATACTGGTGTATGCCTATTTTCCCCAGGAATATGAAGAAACACAAATAAGAAGATCTCAGAAGAATACAGTAAGATGCTTCCTCAAAAATAACCAAATGCAAAAACGGGCTCCTGGCTTACAAGAGTGAAGACCTAACATTAGTTCCTAGAATGTCCAGAAAATACTTATCTCTATACAGAAATGTATTTATTTACATTTGTAAATGTGGCATTTGGGGGAGAGGCTTGGGCACTGATCCAAAGCTGTATGCTGTTAAGATGGCATTTTCAAGCCATGAGAAGGGATAAGAAGAGGTCTGAGAAAGATACCCATGGTGAATGTAATAAGATGAATAAAATGCCCATGAAAGAGAAGGTGAAGAGAGAAAAAGTAGAAACCCAGAAGCTCAGGGAAGTCTTCTTCCAGGAGGAAGACTAGCCAGCTGTCTAGAAAGCTTCTGGTAGGCCAAGCAAGGAAACAGGAAACAGGACCAGGAGAGGAAATACAGCGACAGGAGCAGTTCAGAAGACAGCTTCAGGGAGGAAGTGGAGTCAGAAAGTACATACAACTTTCCCCTAAAGGGTTTTCACAAAGGGATTGAGACAAATGGCAGATGAAGGAACGTGCATTACGGGTTGGATTGTCATGAGCAGGAGCTCATGCTTATAATTTCAGCTACTGAGGATTTGGAGATAGAAGGAACAAAGTCTGTGGCCAGTCTTAGCAAAAGTTAGCAGCTGGGTGCTTCTGATTCATGCCTGAATCTTAGATACTCAGGAGGGTGAGATCTGAGGATTGTGGTTCAGCCAGCCTGGGCAGAAAAGTTTGTGAGATTCTTATCTCCAATTAACTAACAAAACACACACACACACACACACACACACACACACACACACACACACACGGCATAGTAGTGCATGCTTTTGGTCTCAGCTACTCAGGAAGCAGAGGCAGGATGATTATGGTTCAAGGCCAGCCTGGCTAGTATATGACCTCTGTCTGAAAAATGGACTAAAAGCAAAAGAGCTAGGGGTATGGTGCAGTGGCAGAGCAACTGTCTACCAAGCATGTGCCCCTGAATCCAATCACCAGAATGAAAGGAACAAAGAAATAAAAGATGGAAGGAAGGAAGGAAGGAAGGAAGGAAGGAAGGAAGGAAGGAAGGAAGGAAGGAAGGAAGGAAGGAAGGAAGGAAAAAGATGGCCCTTCTTGTACTTCTTTTAGTCTTCTGGAGGAACCCGAACTGAATACAATTTTACAGGTCAAAAAATGCTAATAGGTTCAAGGATTTACTTTAGTAAAGGCCAAGAGATAAAACATTTCACTACATGATTTCAGTTTAAATTAAAATTTACATAATTAGTATGAGCCTTGGTCACATGCTTGCCTAGATGGCAGGCATCTTATTACTTAAGGTTGAATTTACCTTGGTGGTATCAAATGCCAACAAGAGTGTTCTGCCATTTGTTAGAAAGATTTCTACAGCATTATCTCTCAATTGCCACCATCGCTTGTGAACTTCTTTAATTTCTTCATATGTCCAGGAAAATGATGCTGGTTCTAAGTCTCCATGAAGGCTCTAAGACAAAGGAAACAGATAAAAGTATTTGTATTGCATGAAACAGTTATATTGATTTTAGAGTAAAAAAAACTATCAAAACAAAATAGAAAACCTGTGGAACATTTGTGGGAAAATGGTAGGTACGATTATCTGAAAGCCTTTCCACTATAAAAACAGTACATATGCTAGAGTAATTAATTAATCAAAAAGAAGTAGCACTTTATGTTTTAGAGCAGTTACAAGTCTGCAGGAAACCTAGCAGGAAGTATAGAGCTCCTTTTGTCCTCCTGTGCTACCTCTACACTCAGTTCTCCTATTAGTAATGTCTTACAGTTGGTATGAGTATTGATTACAACTGATGAAGTAATATCTGTATGTGATTTTTACCTCCAGCCTATAATGTCATTCATCCTATGAGTTTGGATGTTCAGCCCATTTCACTATGGTATAGACCAGTTCTGCCAACCTAAAAGCTTTCAGTACTTCCTTCCTTCCTTCCTTTGTTCCTTCGTTCCTTCCTCCCTTCCTTCCCTCCCTCTTTCCTTGCTCATTGTTTTCATGTATCCATAGTTTTGTTTTTCTGAGAATGCCATATGGTTGGAAGCATGCTGTATGTTAGATTTCTAGTTAGCTTCTTTTGCTAAGCAAATCTTCTAAATGCATAGCTGAGCTTCCAAGAAACAAGGAAATGAAACCTTTGTGGTCAAAAATAAAAAAGAAATGCACAAAATAGTAGTTGGGAGGAAGTGACCCTTTGGCTGCCTGGTTGTGCATGTGTTCATATGTGTGTGCATGTTTGCATGTTTGTGCATGTATGCACAAATACTGCTTCAGAAGTGAAGTGACTTAAATTAATATCCACTTGGGGACAGAAGATGAGCTCTGTCTTCCTTGGAGTAATGGCGTTGAATTGAGATTCCTTCAGAAGCCTAGAATCTATGCAGAGCCGTGCTCTGAGTAAATGATTTGAAAACAAATGTGCCCATTACTAAAGGAAAAGGACCAGGAACTGGGTCTCTGTCTTGGGTCCAGGTGGACAATAGAAAGAGATCTCTTGAGAGAGAACATAGAATCCATGTCCTCCCTCTCTGCATGGCCTCAAAGCCTCCCAGCTGTGAAGTGGCTCTCACACCAGAGTCACCCACAGAGGCCAATTCCAGTTTCTGGAGGAACACTGTTACACAAACACAGAAAGAACACTTGCCAGTCAGTTCAAGCTAGAGAGCCACAGATTCTCTCATGTGGCCTCAAGGGAAGGACATTGACCAAGGAGGCACTAGAAGGCTGTGTCTTTGGGAAGGCAGCCTGATCTGCAGAGAACCCTAGCTTGCTCAGTCACACCCCACATTTGGGGATGAAGAGTTGGATCCACAGATCCCTCTTGTTCCCTTCAAAAATAAAATGAGAGCCGGGCATCGGTGGCTCACGCCTGTAATCCCAGCTACTCAGGAGGCTGAGTTCTGAGGATCGTAGTTCAAAGCCAGCCCGGGCAGGAAAGTCCATGAGACTCTTATCTCCAATAAAAACCACTAGAAAACTGGTGTAAGTGGTAGAGCATTCGCCTTGAGCTGAAGAGTGCAGGGACAGTGCCCAAACCCAGAGTTCAAGCCCCATGACTGACAAAAAATAAAATAAAATAAAATAAAATGAGGAAAACATTGAAAAATAAGTCTAATCTTTTATAAACCAATGCTAACTATGAATTGTGTTATTCAATACTTTAAACAGAGAAATCATGATAAAGTCGCCACTAAAGTTTAAGGTTAGTTAGAACTTTCTTCCTCCAACTATGTCCTAGCTCGCCTGAGCTTCCTTTTCTTTTCTTTTTTCCTCTGAACTGGCTAATAGAAAATTCAGAGCAGAATTCAGAACTCAAATTGCAATTACTGTTTTATTTTAAGCTCTTTATTCTTCTAAATCTTAAATCATTGGAATTTCTCTATTTATTCTTTACTCCTGTACTGGGTATGGAATAGTTTTTGAGTGGAGTTAGGGAATACACTATAAATAAAATGTAAATTTTTTGTTTTGCTCTTTTTGTGTGTGTGTTCTAATACTGAGGACTGAGCCCATGACCTCATGCGAGCTAGGCAAGTGCAGTACCACTGTGCTACAATCCCAGTGTTAAACTCTTTTAATGGAAATGTAATACTCTCAAACTAAACCAAACTCCTTCTTTATTTAACTTCAGTTTCATCTACTCAGTTCAACATATATCCAGCAAGCAACTCTAAGCAACGCTCTGCACGAAATAATCAATGTTAAGACTAAAAAGGGACTTGAGACTTGAACAAAAGTTTAAAATGCATGACAGTAAATGTCATGTGAGATGAACTGAGAGTTTCAGGAAGCAGCTAGACTATGCTACTCAGGATAGTATGAGAAAGAATGGGCAAAAACTGAAGTAACAGCAGCGCATTAGAATCTGACTGATGGTAACAGCTGAGATGCAGGTGCCAAAGTTAGAAGAGATGATGGTGCAGGCTTCTTTGGGTGTGCCAGCCTGAATCTTAAATGCTGGGCCTGAATGCTGTCCCTGAGCTTCTTTCTGTTCAAGGCTAGTGCTCTAGCATTTGAGACACAGTGCCACATCTGGCTTTTTCTGAGTAGTGTACTGGAGATAAGAGTCACACAGACTTTACTGCCTGGGCTGGCTTTGAAGTGTGATCCATAGATCTCAACCTCCTCAGTAGCCAAGATCATAGGCGTGAGCCACCAGTGCTCAGCTCACAGGCTTCTTTTTGTTTTTTGTTTTTTTTGGTGGGGCCAGAACTCTGGGCCTGGCCGCTGTCCTTCAGCTCTTCAGCTCAAGGCTAGCACTCTACCACTTGAGCCACAGCGCCACTTCCGGCTTTTTTCTTTTTGCTTATGTGGTGCTGAGGAATCGAACCCAGGGCCTCAGGCATGCAGGGCAAGCGCTCTACCACTGAGCCACCTTCCCAGCCCCCTCACAGGCTTCTTTTTAAAAAGATGTTTGAAATTGAGCCCAGTCTACATGGTAAGTGACATACAGAGCCCTAAGAGTTCTACCTACTCTCTCAGGCTTTATGGTTGTAAAATCTGTCTAGGTTTAATGTAAGAAAGCCTCTACTCACCGAATTTTCAACTGGATCAGAAGCATTATCTTCTACAAAATACATTCCACATTTACCTGCAGAGAGTAATTGGACAGAGTTTAAAACGTTAAGTGAAGTGTTTTCAGCTGTGGACCTCTGGGGTCCATTTGCTTGCATCTGAATCTCAGCACTTAAAAAGAGTTCCAAGCACTCAAGTGTTTAAACAAGACTTGTAAGATCTCAGACAAGTTGCTTAACCTCTATATGTCTTACTTTCCTTATTAAAAATAAGTGGGGCCAGGCTCTGGTGGCTCAGGCCTGTCATCCTAGCTACTCAGGGAGGCTGAGATCTGAGGATCATGGTTCAAAGCCAGTCCAGTCAGGAAAGTTTGTGGGACTCTTATTTCCAATTAACCAGCATGAAAAAGCCTGAAGTGGAGCTATGGCTCAAATATTAAGAGTACTAGCCTTGAGAAAAGAAAAAAAAAAGCTCAGGAACAATGGCTAAGCACTGAGTATAAACCCCAGTAGCAGCAAAATAAATAAATAAAAATAAACAAGCAGGGTTGGGAGAGTAGGAAGCTATACTTCAGCTACTGTGAAACTAACCAAAAATATGTACAAAATGCTTATCAGTCCTGCCTTGCATTTAATGCTAAATAGATGCTGGTTTTTTGTTAGTACCATTATCCTTCCTATCATATACATATACCAATTTGCTTTATTCAGTCACACACTAAAGTCAAATGGTCCACTGAATTTTCTAGTAAAAAAAGATAATAATCATTAATAATTTTCTGACTGAGCCACATAGCAGAGAACAAGAGTCTCAGTGCTTTCCTGCATCTGGGCTAGCTGTTGCAAGTCCCTGTACAAGTGTCACAATACTAGGACCTCCTGGGACTCTGCCACTATACGCTGTCCACCCTGTAGTGCTGGGTTGACTATGAAGGCCTGGGTGATTCAGTAGAGTCTAAAAGTCTAAACGTGTCTACACACATTTCTAATATATAATTTAAAAACGATTAAAGATAAAAACGTATTATGCAAGGAGAAAGCCAACTTCTTGTTTTAACAGTACTGGAGTTGAACTCAGGGCTTCTCTCTTCTTAGGCAGGGGTTCTGCCACTTGATCAACATCCGTAGTCCTTTTTGCTTTAGTTATTTTTTTGAATAAGGTCTTGTGTTTATGCCTACACTATGATTCTTTTCTTTATACTTCCTACAAAGTTGGAATGACGGGTACACACCACCATGCCCAACTTTATTGGGTGAGATGGGGTGCCATGATTTTTTTGCCTGGGCTGGCCCTGAACTACCATCATCCTGATCTCCACATCCTGAGCTGCTGAGATTACAGGTATGAGCCACCATGCCCAGAAGAAATTAAATTTTTCACCATGTACATTTTAGAAAACAAGCGCTCATCTCTTCACATTCATAAGTCATAAACATCACAGCAGTCCCTCCTTGCCTGTGCTTTTGTTTTCTGAAGTTTCAATTATTTGTGGTCAACCACAGTCTGAAAATAGTGGATGTAGTTAATTCCAGAAACAAACAACTTACAAGCTTCAAGTTACACACCATTCTGAGCAGCGTGATGACATCTGCCCTGTTCTGCTTCACCCCTCCTTGCTCAGTGTCCAGTTCTGCACATTCTATCTGCTACCAGTGCATTCATCCCTCAGCTGTCTCCACTGTCAGATCAACAGCATTGCTGCAGTATCAAGTCCCCTTACTTTATTAACAAGTGTTGGAGCACACACATGTACAGGGAAGCTATCAAGTGCTTCCCTTTAAGCAAGGTGCAGTGAACTACCGAAGAGACCATAGATAACATAAGGCTCTCCTCACTACATCTATTAATTATTGTTGATCTCTTATCAAGGCTACTTTACACTTTATCATGGTATGTATGGTACAGAAAAAAGCCTGGCACACATAGGGACTGCTATCTGCGGTTTCATGCATCTTACTAAGGATTCTAGAGGATAAGAGAAGCTATGAGATCAAGCTATATGAGATGAAGGCAAAAAGTCTCTGACATCTTAAAGAAAGTTGATCTAATTTGATGGCAACATGCCAAAAACACTACAAATGATCTAAGAATACAGTAAGGCATATGTATGTAACATCCTTCAACTTACCTAACAGCAATTCACCAGCTGTCTCTCTGGATGGTGCAACACTAATACATCTTCGATTTATTCTGCCAAAACATATTCCAAATTACACATCTCTCCAATTTTGCAATAGAAGCCTTATTTTATTTAATAGAAGACTTACGCAGGCAGAATATAGTTTCAACAGCATGAGATGGTGTGTCAGAGCCTACATAACACATTCCAGTGGAGGAGAAAATGATTGCAGCCTTTAGAAAAGGCTAAGACTACATATAACCTTTATGCAGCATATATGTATTTAGTTATGTAAGAGAACTTTCAATGCTTTGTATTTTAATTGTTTTATGCCACTGGTATTTCTGTAAATGAAAAACCTCCTAGTATTCCAGGAAAAATAGAACTTTGGAGTCAGAAAAGTTTCCTGTTCTTGTTACTTATGTTTTTTTTTTTGTCTCAGGTTTAGTCACATTATTTCTCTCACTGGTTAGTGATAAGACTGAGGCAGAGGGGGTATATGTCCAAGATATGACAATTGGAAAGAGTAGGAATAAGGCTGGGTGCTAGTGGCTCACACCTGTAATCCTAGCTACTCAGGAGGCTGGAGTCTGAGGTTCATGGGGTTCAAGCCAGCCTGGCACGAAAGTCCATGAGACTCTTATCTCCAATTAACCACCACAAAACTGGAAGTAGCACTATGGTTCAAGTGGTAGAGCCCTCGCCTTGAACTGAAGAGCTCAGGGACAGCACCCAGGCCCAGAGTTCAAGCTCCAGGACCACCACCACCACCAACAAGAAAGAACAGGAATGGGACCTGAACCTTTGATCACTGCACTACACGGATGATGGTAGTGTCACCAGCAACTCTAGCTACCTTATAGAGCTATTTAAAAAGTCAAGAACAACAACACATGCATACAGGAAGTGCCAGAACATGATGACTGACATCCAATAACCCTGCTTCAGAAATTTCATGCAGCTTCTGCCAATCAACCTTGTGTTTAAAACCCACAGTACTTAACACAAGCATTACACAAGCCCTATAGTGAGTACTGAACACTCACCAAGAGTGAAGGGGGTCCATGGACTCACACCTACCTTATGGATTCACTGGCAGCTTTGTCTTTGACAGTAGAGGAGAAAGAAGAGTGAGTTTTGTCCTCAAACAGGTAAGAGAGTGGTGGCTTGAGCACATCTGCTGATGAAAGGTTCACTGTTTATCTGATGCCCACAGTTTCTCTCCACAGTAGCACACAAGAGGTGGGGACACATACTCTTACCTTCTGACTTTTGTCTGCCCCTCAGGAGGTACTTATTTGGAATAGCTAAGTAGCATCTCTGCAAGCGTCTCCTCTCCCGGTTTGGGCCTTCTGTTGGATCCAGCTGCCACGAGGTTGGATAGTAAATGGGGTCATACCACACTGCCCTGTGGGTGAAAAGGAAAGGACATTTATTAAGGAGAGGCCAATGGGTCAGACTCTTGGAAAAAAATCACCACAGAGACTAAGTAGATAAATCATAATTAAGGAGTAACAGCTAACATATTTATACTACACACACAGAACAAAAAAAATCTTCTAAAAACAAAAGCAAGAGTGCTGCTGAGCCTCCTTCTGGAGCAAGTGATGCATCTGCTCTCCCAGCTGCTAATGTTGTCAGCTACATCACTACCACCATTAAGACCCAGGTAACATCACATAATACTCTGGATTCGATATGGTTAGTGGACAAAAACTGTTTCCCAAATCAATCTTGTATATTTCCCATTGTCTCCTCTCTAACAGATTTAGTTGTTGTGGTATCATTTTTGGGGGTAGTAGGGTTTAAACTCAGGGCTTCATGACTGCTAGGCCTGGGTGCTGTCCCTTAGCTTCTTTTGCTCAAGACTAGTGCTTTAGCACTTGAGCCACAGTATCACTTCCAGCCTTTACTGAGTAAACAGTTTATTGGAGATAAGAGTCTCACACTTGGTGCTGGTGACTCATGCCTATAATCCTAGCTACTTAGGAGGCTGAGATCTGAGGATGGCAGTTCAAAGCCAGCCAGGGCAGAAAATTCCCCATGAAACTCTTATCTTCAATTAACTACTCAAAAACCAGAAGTGGAGCTGTTGCTCAAGGTGGTAAGAGTGCGAGCCTTGCATTAAAAAAGAGCTCAGGGATAGCACCCATGCCCCAAGTTCAAGCACCACAACTGACAAAAAAAAAAAAGAGAGAGCCTCATGGACTTTCCTGCCTTGGCTGGCTTTGAGCCACAATCCTCAGATCTCAGCCTCCTGAGTAGCTAGGATTACAGGCATTAGCCACCAGCATCTGGCTCATAATGCATCTTTTAAGTCACATTAAAGTCCTAGCTAGAAAAATATCCATTCCTGAGGCTAGGAAGGTGGCTCAGTAGTAGAGCGCTTGCCTTGCATGCATGAGGCCCTGGGTTCGATTCCTCAGCACCATATAAACAAAAAGAAAAAAGCTGGAAGTGGCACTGTGGCTCAAGTGGGTGCTAGCCTTGAGCTGAAGAGCTGAGGGACAGCGTCCAGGCCCAGAGTTCAGGCCCCAAGACTGGACCACCCCCCCAAAAAAAGAAAAATATCCATTCCTGAATTATCTTTTCAAATATTTCTTTTTCATGAACATCCTTTATAATTAAAGTCAGTTTTATTGTCTGAAAGAACTAATACCTCTCCTTTCTCCTTATTTTCCCCCTCAGATCTTATATGATCGTTTTTCAAGATGGAAACAAAATTAGGTATAAGGAACGTTCTGTAGCAAAACATTTATCTCACATACTCAAAGTCCTGGGGTTGATTCTCAACACTAAAACAAAATGAAACAAAACAAACAAAAAAAAGAAAGAAAAAAAAGCCACCAATGATTTAACAAAAAAGTGTTTACTGAATTAATTTTATGAATCTGAATTCTGGAGTCTAAATAGTGAGTGTTCAACATCCACATATAAAATAGAACATCTAGTCTTCTTGTCACTCACCTGTCATGTGTCAGTTGTTGAATGAGTTCCTGCCAATGTCTGCTGGCACTCAGGTCTACTTTGTACATTCCTCTAATGTGCTGGATTACCTTTTTCCTCTCAATTCCCTGGGAGAGAGACACTGCTTGGGTGATGTCTGCTGCTATCTTAGATATATCCTTTGATTTTGAATCAAGACGCTGGAAGAGACTAAACATACAACACTGCCCATAAGTTAAGTGAATTAAGTGAATATTAAATATTTATTGAAATTAATGCTTTAAATCTAAAAGCATGCATGAGGGTTGAGGATACAGCCCAGGGAGAGAGCACCTGCCTAGCATGTATAAGACCCTAGGTTCTATCCTCAGTACAAAAGGGGAGGGAAATGGAGGGGAGGGACTCCACAAAATCCCCACATCAAACCAAAACCAAACATAACTCTAATAATTCCTAAGGGCTGATGTTAGGAACACATAAAACCTTACCTTTGTTGATTATTGTTAACTGTTTTCTGCCAGGAAGCTTTACTCATGCCTTCTTCAATTTCATATTTCTTTTGCTCCTGAAAGATTTGGGTAGTAATGCATTATATAAAACATTATTTTTCAACCCACATTGGCACAAAGCCCAGTAAACTAATTTTAAAACCAAGTTAACAAAGAAAAAAAGATTATCTTCAGGAGACCAGAATATTAAAATAAATAAAGCACCTAAACAGTGTACAATTCCTCTTTGTTTCTATACAATTTGGGTCACAGAAATTAGGGTATGATAGTTACATAGTATGCCTGACCTGATGAGTTTACTTGGTTCTTCATTTTACTTTTTCACCGAATAATCTATAAGTCAAGGTATGTTTAATGTGTTTGTGTTATGAAAATCATCCCTTCACACAACACTGCTGGTCATACACAAGGAAATCAAGTTGTCAAATCAAAGTTGTCTCCTGAATATATACCATATAGTGGAAAAATCTGTCAAGCATTCTTTGTCATATTCAGCAAGATCTAAGGAACAAGTATGGTTCCTCAGACTCACCTCCATGATCATCTTGAGAAGCTCTGGTTTGGAGGAGCCGCTGGATGGAATGCACTTGTGGCCATGTAACTTCAGAGTGTTCATAAGGCATTCTGCCATGTCTAGTTCTTCTTCCGCCAACTCATCTTGGTGATTATGTATCAACTCTGACAAATACAAAACTAACTTGGCTCCATGCTTTAAAAAAAGTAACAACTTTTTAGTAACAGAATTTGTATTTTTTTCTAATGTCATGATTTCTATCATTTATTTTAAAAGAAATCAGAAAAAGAAATTATATCAATACGATAAAATATCAACAAAGCTGCATCCAGATATTAACAAATGTAAATCATAGATTAATAATAATACTATTCTTTCCACTTCAGGAAGCAAGCTAGTCAGCTAGCTTTTGGAGAAAAAGCTCTAAGGGGATTTGCTGAAGGAATTCACAAAATAAGCTTAGGGTAAAGGAAAAGACTTACTAGTGTTCTCCTAAGAATGCTGAACCAGAGGATAACCTTCCTTTATTATTTAGGGTGAATGAAATGTGCGTATTCATACCTTTCTCTGTAGTTTTTGCTCAACTTCTAAAAGAGAAGTTGGTGGAATTTCCAGAATGAAAGCCATCTTTAACTTGTCAGCACTCTATTTTAGGGTGAGCAAGAGAGGAAAGACTCTAATGCCAGTGAGATCTCAGTGCTCAGTTCCATGTCTACCAAAGCAGCACCTTTCTTAAGGTAATGACAATTGCTCTTCTCAGTGCAAGCTTAAACCACTGCTGGCTCTTACTTTCACAATGAGTTTCCTCCATGCATTGTGTAATACACCTGATGGTGATGTGCCATCACATCTACCATGTAGTAGTCAATATATATTTATATTTTATAGTAGATAATATATTTTAGGACAAGTTAAAAACACCTTCCTTTAAAGACTGCATTTATCTTCAGGCATTTTAAACTGTGAACAGTTAAGTATTAAATGTTAACAAATGGATTTGGAATTGATTACATTTGGGGTGATATTTAGATCAACATCCTGAACCACACTGTCATTTCCAAAGTATAGGGTGAGCATATGCACTAGTGAAAATAGCAAAGCTTCTTTCAATGTGACATTTAGTCAGAAGACAGCTGCCACCTGAGCAAAAGAGGAAAAGGAGCAGATGTTGAGACAGTAAAAGGCTAGGAAAGTTAGCAAATAAAGAGAAATGGTAAATGATTGAATATTTTTATATGTGTGACTTAAAAGCAATCTTCTTTTTCTTTTTTCTGGTCATGGGGCTTGAACTCTGGGCCTGGGCACTGTCCCTGAGCTCTGCAGCTCAAGGTGAACACTCTACCACTTGAGCCACAGCGCCACTTCTGATTTTCTGGTGCTTAATTGGAGATTAGATTCTCACGGACTGTCCTACTCAGGCTGGCTTCGAGTCACAATCCTCACATCTTAGGCTCCTGAGTAGCTAGGATTACAGGCTTAGGTCATGGATATCTGTCTGAATTATTATTTAAAAAATGCTGCTATCCGGGCGCTGGTAGCTCACGCCTGTAATCCTAGCTACTCAGGAAGCTGAGATCTGAGGATCACAGTTCAAAGCCAGCCCGGTCATGAAAGTCCGTGAGATTGATCTCCAATAAACCACCAGAAAAACGGAAGTGGCGCTGTGGCTCAAGTGGTAGAGTGCTTGCCTTGAGTTGAAGAGCAGAGGGACAGTGCCCAAGCCGAGTTTAAGCCCCATGACTGACAAAAAAAAATGCTGTTAAACTGGGCTCATGCCTGTAAGCCTAGCTACTCAGGAGGCTGGGATCTGAGGATTACAGTTCAAAGCCAGCCCAGGCAAGGAAGTCCATGAAACTCTTATCTCCAATAAACTACCAGAAAACCAAAAGTGACACGTGGCTCAAGTGGTAGAGCACTCGCCTTGAACTGAAAAGCTCAGGGGCAGCACCCAAGCCTAGAGTTCAAGACCCATGACTGACTGAAAAAAAAAAAAGCTGCTACTAAAGATGAATATAAAAAGTTCTTTTTTTTTTTGGTTGGTTGTGGGGCTTGAATTCTGGGCTTGGGCACTATCCCTCAGCTCTTCACCTCAAGGTGAGTACTCTACCACCTGAAAAACAGCACCACTTCAGGTTTATTGGAGATAAAAGTCTCACAGACTTTACCTGCCCAGATTGGCTTTGAACCACAATCCTCAGAGCTCAGCCTCCTCAGTAGCTAGGATTACAGGCATAAGCCACTGCGCCCCGCTCTTTTTTTAGCTTTAAAAAAAACTGAATTTTTGAGCTTAGACATGGTGGTACACACCTGTAATCCTACTTCTTTGGAGGCTGAGGTAGGAGGATTTCAAGTTTAAGGCCAACGTGTGCTACACAGTGAGAAAACAAAAAAATGAAATAAAAGAAACCCACATTAGCCTGTAAGTTCATAACTTAGTTTATGGAATTGAATCTATTAAAAAAAAACATGGTGGAAATAGGAGGGATGTGGTTCAAGCTCATCTCCAAACACAAGCTGGGCATGATGATATACATCAATAATCCCAGATATTTGAATTCAAGACTGGCTCCAGACAAAAGTGTAAGGCCTTATCTGAAAAGCAAACTAAAGCAAAAAGCATTAGAAGTGTGCTCAAGTGGTATAGAGTACTTGCCAAAAGCATGGGCCCTTAGTTAAAAACCTCATGATTGATTGCACCCTTAAATAATAAAACTTCGAAGTATGTAAAGTTTTCAATGAGGGTTCTCAGAAGGAACAGAGTGGAGCGCTATGGAGACAAATAGCAGAATAGGTAGGTAATGAGAGTGGGAAAGCTTTGTGCTCTGCGTTGGCATCCTGCACAAAGCAGCACAACTGTGCAGTGATGCATGGAAGGTAAAGCAGCCACAGGAGACAGTGATGAGGCTACAGACTGCAGAATCTATCAAAGGTAGTGAGTTACAGCAGTAGAAAAGCAGCTGAGGGCTTCCAGACCCAAGTAGATGGCAATGGAGAACATCGTTTGTGCAGTGTTCAATGACACAAAAATCTCTACCTACTTCCAACTTTGAAAGAAGAAAATAAGGGCAGAAGTGACTGGCACTCGCTCTCCTCCTTTGTGCTGAGAGTGGAGGAGGTAATGTTTACTGGGTTGAGTGTGTGGACTTGTGTATGGGTCTGCGTATACTTTCAGAAGAAATGAAACCAACTTTATATTCTTTTATGGGATGCTGAGATACTTACTTGGGGGAAAGGGCTAAGACAGTCTCTCAGTATTTCCTGGTGAATGGGCTCATGAATGACTTCCAGGATTTGCTTTCTCTCCTGCACAGTGTGGGCTGGTGACACAATGTGCACTAGTAGTCTCCCAAGCTGCATGCGGAAGGTTTCCTTACAAGACCACAGGATTTTAGTCCACAACTGCTTAGAACCACTGGCCTTACTTGATCCCTTAAATCAAAATTGGAGGGAGTTAGCACCAAACTTAAGCAACAATGTACTAACAACACACAGATCAAAAGAAAATGGTGAGTCCTTGTTTCATTCTAGGTTTTTTTTAAAGATTCTAAGTAAGAAAGATATATACATAACTCATATAACTGGGAGTTTGAGAGTTAGAATAATTCCAGCCAGCATTATTCAAAATAGCGGAAAGGTAGCTATAATTTAAATGGCCATTAATCGGTGAACATATAAACAAAAGGTGTTTTAAATATACAATGGATTATTCAATTTCAAAAAGCAACCAAGTTCCAGTGCAACACAGATAAACCTTAAGTTTATCATGCTCAATGATAAACCACATACAAAGGACAAACTCATATGATTTCTCTTATCTGAGGTATATAGACTGTGACATTTATATAAGCAGAAAGCAGAACAGTAATTATTGTGTTGAGGAGATTGTATAATGGGTGTCACTATTTAATAAGGATACAATAATGGGATACACTATTTAATAAGGATACAATAATGTATTATTGTGACTGCACAATAATACAAAAATAAGGGGCTAGGAAGGTGGCTCAGTGGTAGAGAGCTTGCCTTGCATGCCTGAGGCCCTGGGTTCGATTCCTCAGCACCACATAAGCAAAAAGAAAAAAGCTGGAAGTGGCGCTATGGCTCAAGTGGTAGAGCGCTAGCCTTGAGCTGAAGAGCTGAGGAACAGCGCCCAGGCCCAGAGTTCAGGCCCCACAACCAGACCCAAAAAGAAAAAAAAATTAAAGCTACTAAACTGTATCCTTAAAATGGTTAAATAGTATTAGAGGAATGGTTCAGAAGTAAAAGCATCTGCCTAATAAGTGTTCATGCCTGAGTTCAAGCCCCACGCATACCAAAAAAAAAAAAAAAAACTTAGGAAGGAGAAAGAAATGATTAAAATGGCTATATTAGATATATTTTTAACCACAATTTTAAAAAGAAAGATGGATGAAAGTGTTAATATCCTAAATGTTTTTTTTAATTACCAAGGGCTTTGACATTGTAAATTAAAAATCAAAACTATCAGAGAACAACAGTAGATATTTTAACATGAAGGAGCAAAGATTCATCATAGAGACTTGAATTAGTATCACAGTATTGCAAACGGCACTCACAAACCAAGAACCACATGTATACTGGCCATTAATTTTCCCTAGCAAATAACCAACTACCCAATTTCCACTCTGGCTCCACTAAGGTTAGCTTGAGCCTAACGCTTCAAGAAGTACATTCAGAGTTTATTCTGAGTTTTACAAATGGTTCTCCAATAACTCCCAACCCCAAGGTCCTTGTAGGAGTGACTGGATTCTATATGAATCTGGAGTTTGTTTTGAGTTCAGGAATGATCACCAAAGTCTTGTTTAGATTTATGAATTCTGCTAGAATTAGATTGGCTTTTGGTACTATTCTCTCTACAGAGCATCAAATCTATCAATTTGTTCCCTACAGTCAACTGCAAGTGACCCACAGAAACCCAAGTGAAACAATAATAAACAAACTCTGACACCAGTCACTACTGTATTCTTTTGAAGGTGGCCAAAATCTCAACCTTAAAATACTCCAGAAATTCAAGAGCAGAATGATAAAAGTCATTTTTTAAAAAAGCTACTAATTTAGTCAGAATAAGTATTAACTTATTCATCAAACCCTTTCTCTTATCTGATGTTGATCTTCTAGACTATATAAGAAAATGACTTTCAGGGCACAGCCTTAAAAACCAATGTTGTAAGCCGGACGCCAGTGGCTCTTGCCTGTAATCCTAGCTACTCAGGAGGCTGAGATCTGTGGATTGCTGTTCAAAGCCAGCCTGGGCAGGAAGTCCATGAGACTCTTATCTCCGTAAACCACCAAAAAAGCTGAAATGGTGCTGTGACTCAAGTGGTAGTGCGCTAACCTTGAGCTGAAGAGCCGAGGGACAGTGCCCAGGCCCAGAGTTCAAGCCCCATGACTAACAAAAAACAAAAACAAAATAAACAAAAAACAAAAACAAAAAAACAATGTAGCAGAGGAAGGCACTTTCCAATAATTAAGCTAGCAATATATATTTTTTTATTATTAAAAATTCAAGTGGTTTCAGTTTCTCTGAAAGCACAAAGAAAATTATTTTGAAGACATGTCACAGACACAAAGCCTTCTCCTTTGCACAAATGAACAAACCAAGTAATTTATTTACTTACAATAGACACTTTGAATCCCTCTACCAGATATGTCAACATGTCTTTCTGAAATGGATTGAAGACAGAAGGCTGTTCATGCATATTTTCTTCAGAAATTTCAGTCTGAGAAACCAAAGTCTTGTTTTGAGTTGTATTTTCTGGAGTTCTCAAAATGTCAATAACTTCTGGGTTAAACTCTGAATTAAGAAACAAAATAAATTAGTCCTATCACTGACACCTAGCTGTTGTAAATGGTACTGACGCTGGTAGAAATACTCCATTAAATTACAAATGCAGTTACTACAGTGTAGTAGGTATGCTGGATACACTAGACATAATAAAGAAAGTGAATTAACTAAAAACAATGTAGACGTTTAAAATTATGTCATGAAATTCTAAATTAAAGATTTAATTTACTAATGAAAGATAAGATCAAATGCAAAATTGTTCAGACTGTATGATTCTTGGAATGGATCTGCAGAGCTGAATGTTTCACTTCATGTGCTATCCAACTTACATGTTAACTAGCCCGGGAGCCTGTTGCCCCAATTAAAAATCTGAAAAGCTAAAACAGAATGATGCTATCTCACAACCCTTCTCCCCCTGCTTGGATTTTTTTCATGCTTATCTAGTGATTAGCAATGATTATATTCTTCTTTTGCCTTCCTGAGGTTATATGAACATTTTTTTTTCAGAATTCCAGTTTGACTTACCTATACTATTTTAATGTTTTGTCTTTACAGAAACTATCTATTGTATATATTTGAAGAACAGAACTTGGTGTTTTGAACACATACACACTGTTGAATGAGTATTACAATAAAGCAGGTAAACATTTATTACCTGACATGCTCAACTGTGTGTAGGTGTGTATGCACACCTGCTAAGAACATTACATACAATAAGCTTTTCTTTTTGATGTAGTCTCTTTTTTAGCCAGTTAGCCTCTTTAGGTTTTGTAGCCCAGACCGGCATTGAACTTGTGACCCTCCTGCCTCAGCTTCTCATGTATAGTATTTTTCAGTGCATTTTCCTTTTGACACAGCTTTTTTAGTAGTTACTCTAGGTATTACCTTTACATTGGCCACTATAGACATGCAAGTCAAAACCACAATGCTATACCACTGTATATCTACAGAGTTGGCTAAAATAAAAAGTAGTGACCACCTCAAATACTCAATGCAAAGAATCTTGGATCATTGTACACTTATGATAGGAATACAAAATTGCATAATCACTCAGGAAAAGTTAAGTGGTAACAATGAAATACATGAGGACGGGTACCAACAGGAGGGAGAGGGTGAACAGAGAGGGTAAAGGAACATGATTATGGTCAACATGGCTTATATGCATGTACAAAGAACAATGAAACATGTTGAAATCAATGTAAGAAGAGAGAGGAGGTGAAGTAGAGAAACAGAGTGAGTTTGATCAGGGTACCTTCCATGTATGAATGGAAATGTCACAATGAAACCTCCCCTCATACATCTAATAAATGCTAAAAAAAATTAAACATGTAACTGCCATATAGCCTAAGACATGTGTCCAGAGATACTCATCTCGGAAAGATAAAGATTTCTGTTTGAACAAAAATCTGTACAAGAATGTTGAAACTTTATTTGTAACAAGCCCAAAAGGAAAATGGCCCAGATACCCTTTAACAGGTGAGTGGTTAAACTAAACTGTTGTTCACCCACACCATAGAAAACTGCCAAGTCAAACATAAAAGTAACAATAATGCATACATGCAACAAGCTCTGGCTTTTCAGAGAATTGGGCCATGTGAACAAAGCCAACCTAAAAGGCTATGTATGTGCTGTATGATTCTAGGCATGTAACATTTTGTCTTTAAATGAAGTCTTGTCAGGTTGCCAGACTGGCCTGGAATTTCTGGATTTATGCAATCCTTCCACCTTAGCCCTGAGTGGTAGGACCACAGGCTTGTGCGGCTATGACTAGCTTATTTTGAAAAGACAGATTAGAGGTTTAGGCCAGGAGCTGAGGAGGACTGGCTTGGGAGGATGTGGGTGTGGCTATAAAAGGGCAAGAGGGACCCTTTGGGGACAAAATATCTGTTTCTTGCCTGTGTTCATGTCACTCCCCACAGAGTGATACTGTATTATGCCTTGGCAAGATTCACTGGAAAGAAGAGTAAATGCTATACAGGATTTATTATTTCTTAAAACTGCATCCAAATCAATAATTATCACAAAGCAAAAGAAAAACAAGACAACATGGAGGTACTATATTGTTTAAATTAATGGTCTATCTAAGCATTTACTACATTAAAAAATGGGCTTCAAGACTATCAGTTCCAAAATTAAAAAAAAATCCTTTTATAAGGTGGGATGTTAAAAGGAAAAACCACCATTTTTTCTGAAATTACTTCTCCTTCAATTGAACATGCAAGAAAGAACACATGAACTCCCTGGGCCTACTTAATGACCTCCTTCGTCCTACCTTGGTAGATGATCCTGTTGGCTGCTAAGATGATGAGTCTCTGCAGTCTTTGTGCGAGCTCCGTCTCCGTGGCGTGGCAGGGGTGCTCCTGGCTCATTCGCCGCTGCACCATCGAATGGAGCTCATCACTGGCCACTGAACGCATTTTCATCAGAAGAGATTCAGTTTGAGCTAGGGGAAATTTTCGAGGACCTTCAAGTATAAAAATTAAAACATCCAATGTCAGTGTTAACAATGATCAAGGAAATCTATTTTTATTGCAACTGTGTGATTACTAGGCCATGAAAAGAAAAAGTTATTTCAAAGTTAAATTTATATTAAGGTAAGTGATTGAGAGAAAGGGATGATTTTTCCCTCTTCAAAGAAGTGCAACAGTACTTTTGGTTCCAAGTCTAAAATGACAATGTTGAAGCTAGTGATACACATGGCATCATAGAAAGGTCATCATGTGTCTAATACTCTGAAAAGTATACTAGTGGTATACTAGGTATTACTAGTGGTTAAAAATGCTTTGGTAATAAAATCTCTTTGGATACCATTCCACTTCTTTGTATTTTAAAATCATCAAGACTTTAGAGTAAATTATGTTTTCATAAGACCACTGGTTTCTAAATAATTATTGTAGCTGAATTTTAATTTTGAAAAGAGTATGAGGTGACAAAGTAGATATCAGCCAATGAGAGATGAAAAAGGGGAACAAAGCCCAGTGATTCGAGTGTAAGCATCAGCTGGAATTGAGTGCTCCAAAAGCATTCCCCGAGAACCACTCCATTTCCTTTACTGCACCTTCTCTGGGAGGCACTGTGTTGGTATCACATCTAGGAGAGAGCCAGGGGGAGGAGTCTTCACTTAACAGACCCCTGGAGAAGGGCATTGGTAGCTGGCCATAGGAGCCAAAGTGACATCTTGGTAGGTGAGGAATAACAGAACCCTTCATTGGAATTGAACCTTTGTTTTAAATTGTGAAAACAAATATCAATTTCCATAAATTACTTCTGTAAAATTACTTACATATAATGAATTGTAACAAGTTTTAATGCCTTTTTTTTTGGTGGGGGAGCTGCTAGTCCTGGGGCTTGAATTCAGGGCCTAGGTGCTGTCCCTGAGCTTTTTGCTCAAAGTTAGTGCCTTGCCACTTGAGCCACAACTCCACTTCCAACTTTTTGGTAGTTTATTGGAGACCTTCCTGCCTAGGCTGGATTCAAACCATGATCCTCAGATCTCAGCTTCCCGAGAAGCTAGAATTACAGTATTGAGTCACTGGTACCCAGCTGTTCTACGAGATTTTAATGGTATTTATCCCACTAAAATATTTTCAAGTGTTCAGTATTTTAGGTAGTATTATTAATTTGTGACTACACTGTGTAAGTATATACTTTTTATCTGGTGTTCCTGGGGTTTGAACTCGGGACCTCTACCACTTGAGCTACACTCTCAGTTCTTTTTTGGATAAGGTCTAATGTTTTTCTCAGGACAGGCCTTCAACTGTGATCCTCCTACCCATGCTTCCCTTCTTAGCATTCAAGCTTGTTGCCTGAGATAGTCTTATTAACTTTTTACCTCCCGAACTACACTACAGCCCTCCTAATCTCTGCCTCCTTAGTAGTTGGGATTGCAAGCATATACTATCACACTAGGCCCAAAGCCAGTGTACATTATACCATAACTTGTACCTAACAGTGAAGCAATATTAAAAAAAACACAATAATCTCGAGCTGGGGTGTGGCTCAAGTATGCCTGCTAGCAAGCATGAGGTCCTAAATTAAAACCCATTACTACAAAAGCAAACATAATCTTTCCCAAATATATGTGCCTATTTTTTTAACTACAAAGAAACAATTTAACACATATAGAACAATATTATGCAAACTGAATTCACAGACAGAATTTAAATTCTGGCATGTTTCCTCTCATATGTAAATCTTACACCCAAAATACAATCTTCCACATAATCATACATAGAAGCATAGTCATATATGCAATTTAGTTGACTATAGTATATGAAGGAGCAAATTTTTCCAACAATTAACAGTTTAACAAAATGAGTATCACAGGGCTGGGAAGGTGGCTCAGCGGTAGAGTGCTTGCCTTGCATGCAGGAGGCCCTCGGTTCGATTCCTCAGCACTACATAAGCAAAAAGAAAAAAGCTGGAAGTGGCACTGTGGCTCAAATGGTAGAGCGCTAGCCTTGAGCTGAAGAGCTGAGGGACAGCGCCCAGGCCCAGAGTTCAGGCCCCATGACCGGACCCAAAAACAAAAAAAAACAAAACAAAATGAGTATCACAAAGCTACAGCAAGACTCTAAGAGAAGGGTAATGGGAGTGGGATAGATGAATAAAAAAGGATACAAGGGACAAATACTGCAAGAACATTCAATTTATTTATGTGGTAAAGGAAGTAAGAAATGTGAAATAAGTCTGGAGGAGAGAACAGACAGGCTGGGAGAGAAAGATGGATGGTGTGTCACTAACTAAGAGGTATGAGACAGAATGACATGTTAAACACCCTTGTATAACCTTTTGAAGTTCAGAAAAAAATTACAAAAAAAACCCCTGAAAAGTTAAAAAAAAAAGTATTTAAATCCTGGCAGCATTCCAAATGGGAAGAATCTGGGAAGAACCTTGGGGAGACATGTTCTAATAGCTATGCTGCCCTGGCATGAACAGATATGTGCAGGACACAAGGAGAAGTTGTGGGGTGTGTAGTTACTAATTCTCAGATGAAGTAAGTATGAAAAATGAGGAAGCTAAAGCAGGTAACTTGGAGGATTCGATAGCCCTCATATCATTCACAGAAACTGCATTTACTTAAAGTGCATAAACGCCATGTAAGAAACTACAAGAGACAGAAAAAAGAAAAGAAGCTGTTATAGTAAAAAGACTAAAAGTCTGTTGCCCATTTAAAACTGATTCAAGAAGGCGCCGGTGACTCACACCTATAATCCAAGCTACTCAGATGGCTGAGATCTGAGGAGCGTGGTTCAAAGCCAGCCTGGGCAGGAAAGTCCATGAGACTTAATTGGATATAATCCAATTAACCACCAGAAAACCAGACGTGGCTGTGTGGCTCAAGTGGAAGAGCACTCGCCTTGAGCTGAAGAGCTCAGGGACAGCACCTAGGCCTAGAGTTCAAGCCCCACGAATGACAAAAAAGAAATAAAAACGGAATCAAAGAACAACAACAACAAAACACAGCTGGACACTGGGGGCTCATCAGGCCATTAATCCTAGCTAATTAGGAGGTTAAGATCTGAAGATCGCCATTTTGGGCAGACAAATCCTATCTCCAATTAACCAGAAAGAAGCTGGAACTGGAAGTGTGGCTCAAGTGGTGGAATACCAGCCATGAATGAAAAAGACAAGTAACAGCATGAGGCCCTGAGTTCAATTGACAGTGCCAGCATAAAAAGAATAAAACATAATAATAAAGTGCAACTGTGTATGGCACTGACACTTAGGGGGACAGAAATGCTTATATCCGAACAGATATATGATAGAAGATTGGAAGATTCCAGGGCCAAACAAAAAATGGGAAGAGAGCTGCTGTGATGGCTCAGGTACCAGCATGGAGGTATGGAGATGGAGAAGAGACAAACACAAGAATGGATGTGCAGGGAGAGGTGTACCCCTGATAGAAGAGGGTAATTCCACTTGATCAGTTACTCAGTAATGTAATCCTGCAAAGGAAGATGCTAAAAGTCATTTTTGGTCACAGGAATCTAAGACTGCTGCTAGATAAGGGAAAGACACACATCTGCTGGGGACAGAAGGGAGGAAAGATTTGTTTGGATATTAAACAAGGAAAGATGAATAGTGGGAATAAGTTATGTTATATGGATGTTTTAGGAATTTTAGTTATGTAAGTTTTATTTAGCATAAGTTAAATATAGTACTATAAAACACATTTAGTCTTTCCTTAATTTTTAAGTTTTTTTGCCATGATTTTAAAAATTGCATAGTATCAAACACAAAAAAAGTAGACTACAATAGAGGACACATTTGGACATAGAAGTCTCTTTAAGGGCAATTTACTTAAAGCAACATGCCAAACACTCAGTTCAGAAATATATTCATGTATATATGCACCAAACACATATACATGTAGACACATGTTTTGTGGTGTTTAGATTTCTTTTCTGGATGATGTTTACATAAAGGGAATAGCAGGTTTTGTGGCAAACCTAAGGTGGCTTAACAGTATCAACACTTATGACTGATACATGAAGACTGACAACAAGGTCTGATGGAAGAAAGTACACTCTAACCATCTGTGCACCACCATCATCTGTCTTTACTCCTACAGCAGCTGATCTGGGCTCTGCAGCACTTCCCTACTTCCTACAACACACAGCTCACACAGAAGCCAGTTGTCTACAAAAGGAACATGGGATTCTATCATACCTCTGGATGGCTTTCCACCAGAACCAAATGTAAACTCCCTACGTGGTCCACAACAGGTGAGATGGCCTGTACCATCCCGCGCAGCCTCCTCTGGTCACTCTCCTCCATTGCTACACTCCCGCTGAATGGCTCCAGCTCCTGTCTCACTGCATGGCTTTGCCTCGGACTCCACCTTGCTCACCCCTCTCTCATCCCCTTAGATTTTACTTATGCATGGTGCTCCCTTGCTCCTCATGGATATCAGGTGCCCTTCTATCTCAACCCTCTCCACTTCCCTGTTCTATTTGGCCCTCTCTACAAGGGCAGAATCTCTGTTGCTTTTTTTCATTCATCTCCTTATCTTACAGCATGGTGCTTGCACCTGGGGAGAAAGGGCTGAAACTCAGTGATAGAGCACTCGCCTAAAGTCTGCGAGACCTGGGATTTCCCTAGCACCACAAGGGAGAAAAAACAGCAATGAAGAAAAATCAGTGATGGTGTAGTTTCCTCTGGGAAGAACACTTTCTCAAATTGTACAGCTGAACCAAGATACAATTATAAAAATGTGAATGGCATCAGAACAGAGAAAAGTCAAGCTATCATCAATCTATAATTAACCAAGTATCACTTTATTACTCACCAGCAATGCTTTTCTGCTTCTGAAAGACTGCATGGTAGGGAGTAGAAGGTGAGAGGGATGTATCTGTTGGGCTTTCAGTGTCATGATTTGCTGTGCTCCTTATAAATTCCATAGCAGCATGGAGAACTCTAAGCTGCAGGGCAAGAGCTATATCTACAAGTAGAAGAGACTAGGATGTTTTCAAGCTATGAGGTTATTAACTTTTTAACTGAACTTATTTTATATATTATCCAATATCTAAACTATAATATAAACTCTGAAACCTAATATCTAAGCAATAATATATCAGATCTGAATTAAAATTGGTTGACCAGCATGGGTTCTTGATGCTGAAAAACATTCAAATATGTTCAGCGAAGTGTGGTGGTTCATGCCCATAATCTTAGCTACTCAGAGGACATACATAAGAAGGATAGAGGCTCAAGCCTCTATCCTTATCTCAGCAAGACCTTATCTCAACAAACAAGTTGGGCATGATGGTTCATAGTTGTAATCCCAGCTATGTGGGAGGACTGTAGTCTGAGGCCAGCCCAGACAAAAAGCTCAAGACCTTATCTGGACAAATAAGGGATCGGGGTGTGGCTTAAATGGTAGAGTGCTTGCCTGGCAAGCTTAAGGTCCTGAGTTTATAGCCCTGTATGGCTCTACCCAAAAATGTGCTTAAGAGGAAATTCAAAGAAAACTTCCAAATGTCACTATAAAAATCTCAGTGGAAAAATACTAGCTCAGAAATTTCCTACACTTTACACAATTACTTCAAAGAACAGGATTTTCTGCACATAAGACAAAATTTAACCAGCAGTTCTGTTTTCATGTTACTATCTCCTATTAAAGAAATCTAAAGGTGATACTACATCAAAGTCTTGAAATACTACTTGGAAAGAAAAGGCAGAACCTTCTTTCTTTTGCCTTGCCAACTACCAATTATATCAAGGCATCACTTTTTCTATTTTTGCTACTCCAAATCTGACCCCTCCTGCTGTTGTTGTTAAAGCTAAGGTCAGAACAAAGTTAAGGTCAGAACTTCAGTAGAAGCTACTGAGAAGAAAGAGATTAGACTCACATAACATGTTTGGCTAATATACAACCTCCCTCAAACCCATAAAAGCAAAATCTTACTTTGTGTCTTCTTGTTTTTGCTGTTTTGAAGATATCCAAGAAGTACAATAAGGTCTTCAATAACTCTGAAATATTGTGAGCCTGAGGAACTGCAAGCGTGAATTGTGACTGCTATGAAAAGCTGCTGTATATCACATGCAAGCAAGTTGTATTCATTCAAAGGAATACTAAAGATAACAAAAAACAAAACAAAACAAAACCAGGGCATTGGTAAGAAAAAGCACCAATAATGTAGAACAAAGAGAACTGGCTGAGTATTTTACAAGCATGCAGTTGTTCACTATTTCCTCATGCTTACTCTATGGCAAATAATACAATATGTCCACTAGGGAGAGAAAGAAGACACCCTCTATCCTGTCACCTGTCAAATATGCAGTTTTACAGAGAACCAGACAAACCAGTGGCAAGCACAGTAATAGAGATCAACATGAAACACGAGGAAGTACATGAGCAGTGCCTAGCCCATATGCTAGCAAGGGTGAAAGGAGTGAGTAGGAACATTTGACATGGAGAACTGGAGTAAATCAATAACTTCTCTGAATCTCATTTGTATAAATCATACGGATTTTAAAGTTTCAAAGAAATAATAGCAGTTAACATATACCAATCAGTTTCCAATGCACTACAGTATGAATCTGTTATTTCTGTTGTACAGCTACAGCTTGATAATCTACCTTAAGATATGACATTAGGCCCAAATACTTCTCAAGTCATGTAAGGATTAGAAAGTAGCTGATGTAGACCAATTAACAGTAAATAGCAACTATCAGTAAATACCATTTGTTTTTATAAAAAAAAAAAAAAACAAGCAAAATCCATTTCAGAACAAACCCGAAGTGCCTTCCCATTTTCCCATGTCATGTGAATGTCAATCTAGATTAAGTGTGCTATGAAAATATAATATTCCATACTTTCTTCTATCTCTCATATGCCTTGTACATAGACCCTAAGTAAAATAGGTATCCAACAAAAACTGAACTGACTTGAGTACAAAGGGTCTTTCTTTGGTAGAGAGCATCATGAAAAATATGTTCTGGCTAGCCTTGAGCTGCAGAGCTGAGGGACAGCATCCAGGCCCAGAGTTCAAGCCCCACAACTGACCCCCCCCCACAAAAAATATACGTTCTGTTCTCAGTACAAAAATGTCATCAGTGTTTGTTGTTGTTTTGTTGGTCATGGGTCTTGAACTCAGGGCTTGGGCACTGTCCCTGAACTTTTTCTTTCAAGGCTAGAGCTCTACCACATTAAGCCACAGAACCATTTCCATGTTTTATTGTACACTAATATGCTTTAATGTATACTAAGATGCTTCCAGAAATTTATATTTTATTATGTTAGTTAAATGGTACATTGTAAATAGTTAGAGATACAAAATATACAAATATAAATAAAAAATAATCTGAGATGCCTTTTAAAGCTGTTAATCAACTGGTAGGTAGCCTTTGTCAATGTAGGTTGCAGGCGTTTGTGTGTGTGTTTGCGCTTGCACGCGCTAATACTAGAGCTTGAACTCAGGGGCCTAGGGTTCTTGCTTAGCTTTCTCGCTCATGGCTGACACTCAACCACTTCAGTTACACCTCTAGTTCAGTATTTTACTAGTTAATTAAAGATGAAGTGTTGCAGACTTTTCTACAGTAAAGGATCAGTCTTCAAACACTGATCCTCTAGATCTTAGCTTTCTGAGTGGCTAAGATTACAGACAAGAGCTGTTTGCAAATGTACTGGTTTTTGTTTTGTTTTGTTTTGGTCATGGGGCTTGAACTCTGGGCCTGGCCACTGTCCCTGAGCTCTTCAGCTCAAGGCAAGTACTCTAACCACTTGAGCTACAGTACCACTTCCAGTTTTCTGGTGTTTA
Organism: Dipodomys ordii; assembly: GCF_000151885.1. Taxonomy (NCBI): domain Eukaryota; kingdom Metazoa; phylum Chordata; class Mammalia; order Rodentia; family Heteromyidae; genus Dipodomys; species Dipodomys ordii. The sequence continues at coordinate 160,520 of NW_012267240.1, read as the reverse complement.
ATTGGTGATAAGAATCTCTCAGACTTTCTTTGCCTGGGCTGGCTTTGAACTGCAATCCTCAGATCTCAGTCTCCTGAGTAGATAAGATTACAGGCATGGGCCAGCAGTACCCGGCTGTCAATGTATTTTTTTGTGTGAATGCTGATAATGGAACTTGAATTCAAGGCCTCAACCTCTTGCTTGACTTTTTCACTCAAAGCTGATGCTCAAGTCCAGCTTTTTTTGTTGATCTTGAACCAAGATCCTTAGATCTCTATGAGTAATTAGGATTACAAGTGTGTCACTGGTGCTGTTTGTCAGTGTACTTCTGACTTCTGTACTGGGAATTAATGGATGGAAGTCAGTAGTAATGTAATTTTCTCTATTTTTATAAATAAATCATAATTATTATAGTATCTATTAACTTAAACTAATTTGCAGTTGTCGGGACAAAATACACGAATGATAGGATAGCATGAAGTAAGACAGATTCAGTCTAAATTCTCTGCTGCTTACAAGCTGTGTGACAGTCAATGACTTATCTATCCAATGTCTTTGATTCTCAATTTCATATTCCTGATGGGGATGAGCATTTTATAGGACAATAGTGGAAGCTTACTAAATGTATTTGGGGATATTCTGTTTGTCTTCAAGTTCTAAATACTTAAGAAAGCCAGTCATATCATTACCTTCTTAACTGATCACTGCCAATGATGAAAAACATGCCCTACCAAACTAATATATTTTGTGGGAAATTCTTTGGAAGCATTACCAAAAAAAAATAAGATGCCTTGAAGGAACAGCCTACTATGAAGGTTGTCCCCTCTAAGACTTATCAGATATAATTTTCAGTACCACTTTAAAACTTACTTCTTTTCTAATCCACTCAGGGCTGCTATTGTGTTACATAACACGTAGAGTAGACCATTGTCCAACAACATGTCTGCTACCTTAGAACAAGAATTTAAAACTTGGAGGAGAAGTAAGAGAGCATTGTGCAGAAGTATGTTGTCATATAGCAAGGTCTCTATAAGCCCCAGAATGGGAATGACAGACCACTTCTGAAAGAGTCCCATGGCTTTCACGTCCTCCAGATCAAATCTATAATACACAGAGAAGGAAAAACATGTGAAAAGCACTGTGTCACAAGGTAAGAAAATAAATGATTGAAACTATGGATCATTTTGTGAATCCGATTTTGAAGCTATAAAAACTACGTAGCCTTCTTTAGATTATAGGTTAAAATAAGAAGATAAAACTGCTGCCAGAAGAATAGCCTAAGGTAAATGCACAAACACGCATACATTTTTCAGATCTTCAAATGACTCATTTTAATTGATCCAGAAGTCCCTTTTGTTTGAAGGATGTTTCTTTTAGGGAGTAATGTGGTAAGCATAAAGGGAAATTATTATTAATTTACACATTGGAAAAATGGTAAAAAATCGTTATTATTTTACGTAGTATTTAAAAAACAGTGAGCTGGGTGAAAGAGATGTGGCACAAAGGAATGAATCTTGTTTTCCTGTTCCAACCACTTGCCTCTGTGTTAGAGCTAAATTATTTAAGAATTTTGGCCTCATTTTCCTTATCCAGCCAATTCATGTGTCCTACTTTCTTCTCAAGGCTTTGTGAGAATCAAATGAGATAATGAGACCTATTTTGCAAAAGCCAAAAGCTACATATGAATAGAAGGTACCACTGAGATTACTGCAGCAAATAATAATTCCCCAAGATCTCAATCTGTTTACCATAAGAGACACATACTTCTCTCTACTCAATTATAAATGGAAACAAAATTTTTCCTGCCAAACTCTTAGTTTAAGTGAAAAAAATCTTTTTTTATTTTGTACCTATTGCTATGTTATCACCATTACATCAGGGTCACATCTAGCAATCAGCTCATCTGGGAACTCCTCCAATGACCTGAGGGCTCCAAGGGAACTGAGGATCTCCAACAGAACCATACAGGACCTCCTGTATGGACTGCCTGTCATTGAAAACAATAAGCCATCTTTCTTTCCAAGTAGCATTCTCATGTTGGAATGTTGGACTGTATCTGAGTTGTCACTCTCTTCACTTAATACAGTATTTACTTGCTTCTTGTTTCTAGCTAGGAAGAGGTCATACTAAAAAGAATATCATATAAAATAGATTTATTTTTTCTGATAGCATGAAAAATAATTTTAGAGTGAGTTCACTAAATTCTACATTTAAGACAAAAGATCCTCAATCATGGAAGAAGGGAGAATTCACTTACTCTTCATCAAGGCCAATACGTCTACCAAAGAACATTTCAATGAAGCATTCTAACAATTCCTGGGTTCCTCGATGAAGATATAACTGGTTGGCTAGCAAGGAAAAGCCACGATTCTTCAGAAACTTATCCTTTTGTTCCTTAGATGCTCTATTAAAGTATGCATGTAATAGCTAAAGAAAAGAATCAGACAATTTAAATCATGTGTCAAAATTTAATATGACATACACAAATCAGTGTACCATACTTGTAATTTATTATCTATAATTTCATGTATTCTTATTGTCAATAACATATACATGTCACATACTGAAAAACTAAAAAAATGCCACATTCATAGAAAAATGAACCTTGTCTCTAACAAATATGGAATGCTTGTGATTATCTTGAGATCTTCACACTTCTGAGATGGGGAAACTTGTTTTCAGTGAGGCCAGGTCACCTCGAAGACTAGCAGTCTGGTGCCTAATTCTGAAGAAAAAATAATCAGTGTCTATACTTTCCCTACAAATCTGGTACTCTAGACTCTTTCAAATAGAATAGTCATTTCTCCCTGGGCACTGGTGGCTCTCACCCTGTAATCCTAGCTACTCAGGAGGATGAGATCAGAGGATCACAGTCTGAAGCTAAGCTGGGGAGGAATGTCCAGGAGAATCTTATCTCCAATTAACCACCAAAAAAAGCCAGAAGTGACACTGTGGCTCAAGTAGTAGAGCAATAGCCTTGAGCAAAAAAGCTCATGGACAGCATCCAGACTCTGAGTTCAAATAGAAACAGAATGCTTTGATATAGTAAATAAAGAGTAAGGCCATATGTAATTTTGATATGGTGGTTAGGGAAGACCTTTCTGAAACAGGGACAACTGAGCTGAGACCTGAAATATCTAAAACTTGACATGACACATAGCAGGAGAGGTTTCTTTAATTATTAATAAGTTTTTTTAATTGTGAAAATACCATAGTGAGGAGTTACAATTATATGAGCAAGGTAATGAGTACATTTCCTACTGAGCATTGTTGCCTCCTCCTTTGTTTCCCCTTACAAGCATCCCTGCCCTCCCACATCCCCCCACTTCTCCTAACCCCTGTCCCCTTCCCCCCAACCCCGCCCAAAGTTGTAAAGTTTGTTTTTTGACATCTTGTACATCTCATTGTTGCAATGGGTCCACCTGTATCCCTACTTAAACCATTTATTTTTTTCCCTTCCCCTCCACAAATTATACCAACATCAAATACAGTGAAAACGGGTTATACCGTGGGGGAGGGACATACAAAGCAACAAAAAAATCGTCTTATAAATATGTTAGAGACAGAAAGAAAAACCTTTTGAGTCCTTGTCTTGGGGTTCATTTCGCCTAACATCAACTTATCTGACCATTTCTGCTTGTCTCAGACATATCCTAGTTATTGCAAATAAGGGAAACCATGGGCCTGGCTTACTTCACTTAATATAATTTTTTCCAAGTCTATTTCCTAACAAATGGGGCAATGCCATTCTTTCTGATGGAGGCATAGAATTCAATTGTGTATATATACTACATTTTCTTGATCCATTCATCTACTGAGAGGCATCTGGATTGGTTCCATATCTTAGCTATGGTAAATAATGCTGCAATAAACATAGGTGTGCTGGTAGCTTTTGTATGGTCTTGTTTGTGATCATTTGGTAAATGCCCAAAAGTGGGATTGCTGGGTCATAGGGGAGCTCTCTGTGGAGTCTTCTGAGGAACCTCCATACTACTTTCCAAAGTGGTTGAACAAGTTTACACTCCCACCAACAATGCAGTAGGGTTCCCTTCTG